>NC_044498.1:46653535-46668535 GCF_902362185.1 Chanos chanos | reverse complement strand
TAATTATCCTGTTGTAAGTGTGACATGTCACGTCTTATCAAAGCAACAAAACAAACAAAGCACTTTCAGAATCAGACAGTATAAACAAGAGACTCTATTAGCGTAGAGTAAAGGTGATGTTTGTGCTATATTTACGTAACCCACATTTGGTTAAATTATATATTAATTGAGCTGTTATTGTTTAAACCTATGCCATGAAAGCTGTCAGTGAGGACAGGCGAACAAAGTATAACCTAGACCTAGTCTTACACACATCAGTCACTTGTGCGGTTTTGTTAGCGGGTGAAGGGAGGGGAATACCTGTGTTTGCATAGCACTTTAGCCATTTTGCGGTGTCTGTGGTACCTTTGCTTATCTAGCCTGTGAGTAATGAATTTGTGTGTGTGTGTTGTGGTTAGGGCCTCTTCTTGATGGTGGTGATTAATCATGCCAGTCTGGTTTGTTGAATCATGGTGTACCATGCTGAAAAGGGGGGGGGGGGGGGGTTAAACTACATGGAAAGGAAAGGCCAAAGAGTGAAAGAGTGGAGAGAGAGAGAGAGAGAGAGAGAGAGAGAGAATGTGGGATTACTTTAAGAGGTAAGCAGATGTACACACAAGAATGCTGATAAACACACGTGGAAACTAGTGTACGCACACGTCTTTTTCTGTTCATGTGTTTCTCTCTTTCTCTCTCTCTCTCTCTCTCTCTCTCTCTCCCTCTCTCTCACACACACACTCACTCACACACACACACACTCACACACACACACACCGTCCCTCTAGCTCATACCAGATGTGTTTTATCAGTCCTAAGGTGTGGAGTGTGTGTGTGTGTGTGTGTGTGTGTGTGTGTGTGTGTGTAAGTCTGACTGAAGTGGTGATGGCGGTGGCAGGATTTGAGGAAACGCAGACCAGATCTCTTTGTCGTCAAGCAGTGTAAACACAGAGTTGGTTTTAAGCTAATGCAGCATCATTTAGCACACTGTGTCAAGAGAGAGGCAGCATCGATGACCGCACACCACTCACACACTCAAGCCTATGCGCTCTTTCCCAAAACACACACACACACACACACTCACCCCGTCCCTCTCCAGTAGCTCTGCACAAGGAATGAGGGAACAAGAGAGAGAGAGGGAGAGAGAAAGTGAGAGACGGAGAGAGAGAGAGAGAAAAGAGGAGATGAAAGAAGTTACCATAGGCCCTGCTGAGCTCCACCATCCATCACAATCAACAGCAAACCCAGCCCCAATTAGAGCCGGAATACTCCGGGCCATGTGTTGATTGTTAACACTGTGAAAAACGGAGGGAGAGGTGGAGTGGTGATGATGGAGGGATAGAGAGGGAGGTGTAGGGGTAGGGAGGATTAGGAGGGTAGGGCTATGGAATATTGTGGAGGGTTTGCAGGCGGCCCCATTTCCTCACTAATGGGGGCTAGAGAAAAGGGGGTTCCCTGTAAAACATTTGAACCATGGAGAAAGGGCTGCAACCCCCCCCCCCCTCCCGGCCATTCCAAAATAAAAAGAGAAATGATTGGAGAAATGGAGGGAGTGTTATAATCACCGTGTCACACAGTTACACACTTTAGAATGCGTTTGTGAATATTCAGGGCGCTAAATCACAAAAACTTTTGATCAGAATGTGGGGCACATAACACAATGAACATTAAAGTGTACTACGTGCTGAACCTAACCGATATGCTGGTCTTATGCTAACAGAGGCTCATAAATAGTTTAGCTACTTAAGGATTAAATATACACAGAAAGGCGAGCACACACCCTAACATGCTCCGTCACACATGCATTCACCACAGACATACTGTTCATACAAACTTATTACATCATAAAAATAGTCAGGTGCATTGCATAACATTAACTCATGTTCCCCACACGCACGCACGCACGCGCCCGCACACACACACACACACACACACACACACACACACACACACACACATTTCTAGTTTTGTACATGTATGAAAAGAAAACATGCTTACACCCACACACACACACACACACGCACACACACACACACCTTACCTCATAAATCTTTAACATCTCATGGACCGGTTACGTAATCCTTAACCGTCTTGTCCAACAGTTCACTACGCAAAAAAAACAAACAACTTCAGTTAAACTGAAAAACGTTTTTCCCCACAAGTTTGTTGTCCCCACTAACAGCATCAGCTGAATAATTTAGGAGCATTCCCGGATGTTTGTGAAAGAAAACCACTAACTGCACCCCACGGGTCAAACAGGTGCAAATTTATGTTGCAATGTCTTTGAAAGCTCATTTCCACTTTGACTCATGCTAATCAAAGGGTTAGAGTGTATCTGAAAACTGTATTGTTAGTTCCCATTACCATTAAAGAACATTGAGATGCTCTCAAAAGAGAAGAGAGAGCATGAAATGAGTGTGTAGAATTTTTTGTGCAGCGTTCTCATTAAAGCATGGAAAATCATGAGAGCCTGCGGAGAACTGTAAGTCGTCATACAAGTTTTACAAATCTGTTTCAGAATAACGCACAAATAAGGTTTACATAAGTTGTAAGTAACAGATAGTCACTAAGTTCAAATCTCTCTCTCTCTCTCTCTCTCTCTCTCTCTCTCCCTCTCTCTCTCTCTCTCTCTGTCTCCTTTTTTTCTCCTAATGCTGTATTCCTCCATATCATGCTTTATGTGGTAACAGCTAATCAAGTCCCTCTGTTTCCACCATCACTGGTAATGTAATCTCACCTCATTTGGTTTAATAAGTGAAACCAGCCATTGAATTTTGCCTGTTTGCGTGTGTGCGTGTGTGTGTGTGTGTGTGTGTGTTTTATTGTACCAGTGAATAAGCGCTAACTGATCTCTCTATTTTTAGCTAACGTTAACTACTCTGGAGGTTTCAGTCTGCCTCTGTCTGTGTTTGTGTGGGTTGGAGCCGGAACTATTGCGGGGGGAAAAGTGAAACAGGCCTCTGTGTTTCTCCAGCCCTATTTTCGACTTCTCCGTCTTGAAAGGCTGTTGTTTGGAATATGGAATGACAAGCGTAGTGGTTGAGGAAGGGGAATGTCATAGCCTGGCGTCTTATGCAATGATCCTCACAAGCCCCCCATCTCCCACTTTCAGTGTGTACCCAGCTCCCCTCAAATGGGCCCTTCCTTTATTGAAAAACAATTGGCTGCTCAGGCCAGAGGAACTGCACGCAACTGTGTGTGGCTTGGGGTTTTTCTGGAAGTGGGCAATGCTCTGTGTGTGTGTGTGTGTGCGCGCGCGCGTGTGTTTCTGTCTTTCTCCGTCTGTCCCTCTATGTCCCTGCCAGCAAAACACATGTTTATGGGCATGCATGTCCTTCCCATTGCTGTCAATTCGGCACGCAGCCAACAATTTATACCGGAAAACACACACTCCCCCGGTGACATGTCAAGTGGGTGGGTGGGTGGGTGGTGGGGAGTTAAAGGAATATGATTCCTATGTCTGTGACGGGGACAATGAGAGTCTTTGAGCGAGTGTTTTTTTTCAGACGTGAAGATACCCTCCGAAGGTCACGCCGTGGGTCTGCGCAGACCGCTCTTTAACTGCGCGGTCCAGACGACCCCGCTGTCTCCACGCATTCCTCCTCATTTACCAGCTCAGGCTTAGGAAGTTGTACGTCCTGTCAGCTGCGGGGTGAATTTTTTTTCCCCTGGCACTGTATCCATCACGCGTGATTTACTCACACACACACACACACACACACAAGCATAGAGACACACACACACAAACACATACACACGCACACATACACACACACACACACACACACACACAAACATACTGTTTAATACGCACACAAACACGCTACAACATTTGGGAGTTTTTAAAGGATTGCATAAGAAACGCATATTATATAACACAAATACATTCTCGCATTCATAGAGATATGGTCTGGCACGGCATGACAAATTGCAGTTACATATTGCTCAATATGTTTATCAGACGAACAAACCAACAGCTACGTAAAATAAATATTAAAGAAAAAAAAATCCATATACATTTCTACATACAGAGACACATAGAGCGTGGTGAATGTATGTACATTAGAAAACCACCGAATTTTTAAGATAAAGTTTCAGTTTGGAGTTATTTTCATACCAGTTTACATGGGCCAGCAAACCACAGCAACACACGCACACACACCTTCAAACACTTAGATGTGTCTGTATATGCTTTTGGAATTACAGGAGAGGGTGTGACTACTCTGTATGATTGATATTCCTCTATGAATAGCAGTGGCATCGGTTGGGATTAAAAAGTTCCTGTAGCATACCACTTATTTTTATCATAACCTTATCCCCTATTTCCGCACAACTGAATTTTATTTGTTTATTTATCAGAATTTGTTTTGTGCTCAGCCTACAAAAACACCAGCCTTAAACAAACTGGCATTTCAAAAAAAAAAAGAAGAAGAAGAAGAAGAAGAAGAAGGAGAAGAAAGAAAAAAAGAAAATACATTTTCTTGGAAAACGGTTGATGGAGTTTGCATTGACTGACATTTTAATCTCTCCTGTTCTTAAAGATAATTACTGCAATGGTAGCAGATTTAGCACATTAGTGCCTCTAGACCTGTTGACTCTAAGGGAGTGTCTCTGAAGTGAAAAACAGAAATTTGAAAAGCCACAGTATCTTGGACTCGCTCCCTGTTTTCCACAGTTTTGTGGAGACCTTTTTAACTGTTTTCCAGGTATATTGTGACAATGAGTAAAATATGACCGTCGATTTGAATGCCATTTCGATTTCGATGCAAATCTTGCAGAGTTTAATCTATGAATATTTATGAAACCCCACTGTTTTTCTGTATCAGCTCATCAGCAAATCTGACATATTTTGAAACTGAAAGTGAATTCCCCATTAACAGTAAAATCACCCATCTGCTATCCCCAAAATGTATAAAAATGTAAAGGGTGACTCCATTCACAAACGTGTGTGCGCGCATGCACGCACAAGCACACACACTTTGCATTTTTCTGCAGGCTAGAGCAACTGTAAATTGTGTGTGCGTGTCTGTGTGTGTGTGTGTGTGTGCGTGTGTGTGTTTGTGTTTGTGTGTGTGTGTGTGAGTGTGACTTTTGCTGTTGTCTGTTTGCTGTCACTTTTGTATATGTGACTGTGTTCATGTATGTGCTCTTATTTGACCTAGTGATATTAAACATATTGTACAGTATGTGTGAACTAGTCTTTGCCCGTCTGTATGTGTGTGTGTGTGTGTGTCTGTGTAGGAGTGTGTGTTGCTGCATTTCTATGCTTCCTCCATTCAAGTCTGATACACACACAATGAAATCTTCACTGTAGGGATCCCCATAACACTAATACGTGTGCGTCTGCGTGTGCGCGCGCATGTGTGTGTGTGTGTGTGTGTGTGTGTGTCTGTGTGTCTGTGTGTTGAGAGGAGGCATCAGAGTGAATGTGGAGAAAGTCAGAGCCTTGCTGCGTAAATGAAGTTAGCACTTTATGAAATTTTGCTCAGATTCAGTGCACACGCCATATGATTTTGCTGCTTTTTATGTGCATCTGAGAAAAGGCTCTTTGAAGATCCAGTCTGCTTCACCCCCTCCCCTGTCAGCCCAGTTTAAGAGAGCGGAGAGCAGAGCACAGTACAAATAGAGTAAGCGTCAAATAACCCATTAATGGCGGCATTCTCTTCTTCAACTTCTGGCAAATGCCATAATTGAATAGGAAATCATGCGTTACTGGTAAATTACATTTGAATCAATGGAGGGGACTGATGCCACTGAAGAATGGCCAGCTGGTTGTGTAACCCACTTTTGGAAAAGGGGAGATTGATGGAGAAGAAATGTGTGTGTGTGTGTGTGTGTGTGTGTGTGTGTGCGCGCGCGTGCTCGCGTGCGCACGCGCGGAGAGAAGGAATGCATGATCAGAGTCTAAGAACAGGGTCACCTCACAGTGGTCTTTGACTCGAACTGTGCTGGTTCTTGATTCCGCGCCAAAAAACGTTGAACTGGGTTTTGTTCCATTTTGTTTCACAAAAGAGTCTCTTTTATCATTACAGACAGTGGTCAGCACTCATCCAGAAATGGAGA
Source organism: Chanos chanos (assembly GCF_902362185.1). Lineage (NCBI taxonomy): Eukaryota > Metazoa > Chordata > Actinopteri > Gonorynchiformes > Chanidae > Chanos > Chanos chanos. Next base: position 46,662,496 of record NC_044498.1, on the reverse strand, counting down.
AATCAGATTGGGGCGTGTGGGGGAGATTTACAACCCCCTCACATGCTCCTTCCACAGCTATTGACATCACATCATTTTACATCACTACATGCGAGTAAATCATGAGTTTTAGTGGGGGAAAAAAGTTATTGATGATCAGTTCTAAGTGCAACACAGTTAGGGGAATAGCAGATGTGACAGTAGCCCTTTCTCAAGCGCTCTCAAACAAAACTGACATGTTTCAATAAGTTGTGCACGTAACTGAAAAGTATGTACGTCATATTACAGTGTCCCATGCCAAAGTTTTGTTGATAAAACTTGTTTTTTGGGGGGGTTTTCTTTTTTGGTAAAATGGTCAAATGACGTCAGCTGCAGACTGCAGACATAGCTCATTCAGGATTTCTGTCTGACCTGTGATTACGCTGTTCATATATACAAATAATGAGGCGGGAGCCAGAAAACTATTATAGAAAATGTTTAAATATCCTCGATTAAATGACATAAATGTTCAAAACAGTCAAAATTGCTTCGGTATGGTCCAGGTGCAGCATGGCTCCGGCCAACCTGCGCTAGCCAAACTCCCCCCCCCCCCCCCCCCTTCCCCCCTCTCGATCACTCTTTGATGCCGGTCAGAGCCCCCCAGCTGTGCAAAAAAAAAAAAAAAAAAAACAACCATGTGAAGACCACCACCAACCCCCCACCCCCGGACCAAGTGGATTTCATAAACCACCTTGTCCACTTTGTGTGACTGTGACCAGTACTTCTCCTCCGCAAAACCAGCATCTGCTCCTCATTTTGAGCAAGCAACCGCGTTAGCACCTCCCTTCTGGCTCCGTGCCAACGCCCTTTGCAGGTTTAAAAGGCTAAGAGAGCAAGTGATTAGCCAGGCCAGGGTCCTTGTGAACACTTAATTATCTTAATTAGCTTGATTAAAGTCCAATTAGGAGTGTGGGGTGAGGGGTAAGCTTGCTCTTTTAAGGTGACCCATGACTTGTGAACTTTGACTCTGTGACTCTCCAGAGTCTGTTAAACCTGAGGAATCACCCCCCCCCCTCCCCCCGCAGCCCCTAGCCCCCAGCCCCCACCCCCACCCCCATAAACAGCCCTTGGTTTACCCATATTCCAACATTTTGTGGAGAATGGGCTGACTCCCTCACTCTTGGTCTTAAGGGAGAGAGAAAGAAGGATCTATCTTCACTCATAAACGAACTCTGTTGACACAGTCCGTGTACATACGTGTATCCGTACGTGTGTACGTGCGCTTGTGTCTTTGAGTGAGCCACACATATAGGCACGCGCACTTCACATGTTCAACCACATGCGTGTACAGACGCTTACATACACACACATAGACTGGACATTTGGCATTTCACGTATTTTCTATTTATACGTCTCTTAGTGCTCATACATGAAAAACCCTTGTACACACAGAGTTATTAATATTACATGTCACTTAAATGAGGTGACTCTTTGGTAATGAAATCCACTGTGTCTAATGTCTGACTCTGAGTAAAGTCGGCTTGGACTTTCCCTTTACACAGCACTTCAGTTGGATTGACTCAGTGAGACACTAACAGATAACAGCCTAACCCAAGCAGTTTCATTTCATATATTACTCAGAATTCATCATATTTATCAAACTCACTCCTTTTATTTCTCATTGTCTCACTGTACCACGAGCCTAAAAAAAAAGGAGTTACCAGCCTCTACGTTTACAACCGTTACCCCTCTCTCTTGAGTGTCCATACCATTGTCCATACGCCAGGCTGAACTCTAACATGTCACACTTAAACAGGTAGTCTCTCACTGGCCCCCCCGTTGTGCAGTGGTTTTATGAGGACCCGTGTGAGGTTTTTTGGGGGGAGATAAAGTTCTAAAGGAGCGGGAAGATGGACGGTCAGATGTCTGTGAAATCCCTGAGGTCGCTCACCAGCCCCTTTTTTTTGCTGGATCAGAGAAGACGTTCACCAAATGGCTCCACCTGGACCCGGAAAAGAGAAAAGGCGGCTGTCCGTTTTAATTGCCTGTGAAATGCGGACGTGAAGAACAGGTCACCAGAGAAGAAGGAGAAACAGAAAGAGAACGTGAAAGAGAAAGAGAGGGTGGGAGAGATCCTGTTACTCATACATGTGGGCAGCTTACCACCCCCCAAACCCCCCCCCCCCCCCCCCCCCCTTACCGGCCCCCTCCCAAACAACATACCCCTGTTATATCCTTCCATCTATGAGGACACAGTCCAGAGAGACACCTCTAACACCCACACCACTACCACCCCAACCCCCCCCCCCCCCCCCCCCCCCCCCCCCCCCCCCCCCCCCCCCCCCCCCCCCCCCCGCCTGACTGAGATAACCAGGCCAGGGGCTGAGGGGTCAGAGTGGAGGGGTTTTGGGCTCATGGAGAACACATGGAGAGGATGAAGAGGGTCTGTTTTCTATAAAGCATGAACCAGAGCTGAGTAATTTATGTACACCATGGAAAACAACCTAAAAAGCCCCAGTCTCCAATGTTCAACACCGCTGCAGAGACAGAGTAAAGCCACTGGTTTGTGGAGTATTTCTATACATATGTGTGTGTAAAAAAAAAACTGTTTTTGAACAAGTGGTTAGTTTATAACAAACCCTTTGGAACTTATGAATGATACAAATTTCCATGGTCTTCACTTTTGAAACCTTTCTATTTGTCGTACTGTTGTTTCTGGTTTAGCGGAGGATTAATGATTTGTTAGATAATAGAGCATCCTGTGACTCACAGACCTGATCTGAAACACGAACGCATCCGATCGGGCTCCGTGAAGATAGGAATTCAGACAAAACGCAGATATCAAAACGCATTTCAATAATTGCAGTCACTGAGGTGACTCTGGAATGATGTAAAAAAGGAGAAAGTGAATCACAGATTCAATTCACACTCATAAGCACATCACAAACAATTGCACTAACTCCAATCTAACAAACCTTTTTTTTTTTTTTTTAAAGATTCGGTGAGCCTCAAAACTATCAGCATATGCATGGAAGCAATGTCAGAAAAGGAAAGAGTTGGAGTTGGGATGGTGTTACTGGAATGAATCCTTGGAGAGCATGGACAGGAACTTTCAGGTATTTCTGGGCCGTGTGTGTGTGTGTGTGTGTGTTTTCAGAGGAGGAAAGCCATTGTGCCAAGATAATCACCAAAGAGGACGCAGAGGACAATAGCCTGAGAGATACTGAGAGATAATACAGACGGTCTGGGTGTAGAGATGCACTAGGCCAGTCCTCTAGCCTTGGCCTTTGTGTCACTTTAGTCTTCCTGCTATTTTTCTATCAGGACAGGAGGCCCTTTTTCTAACACACACTCATACACACACACACACACACTCTCTCTCTCTCACTGTCTCTCTCTCTCCCTCTCTCTTCCTTTCTTTCTCTCTCGCTCTCTCTCTCCCTCTCTCTCTTTCTTTCTTTCTTTCTTTCTTTCTTTCTCTCTCCCTCTCTCTTCTCTCTCTCTCTTTCTACCTCCCCCTTCATCTCCAGATCCATCCTACCCTCATCTGTGGCCCAGCAGTACTCAGGAAGAGGACAGAGTCTTCTCTCTTATCTGTGTTTTTCCACATTGAAGGGGGGGGGGGTAAGAGATCTCCTTTAAATTCAAATACATGCTGTTTCTCCTCCGCTGTTCTGTTTTTCCCTCATCCTTCTCTCATTTCAAAACTCGGAGAGAAATACTCATTGACTGCTGTTGAATATGTGTGTATGTGTGTGTGTGTGTGTGTGTGTGTGTGTGTTTGTTTTGGAGGGGAGGATTTGCTCCTAAGAATGTCCACAGGTCGTCCTGTGTTTATATGCTCTGTCTGTCCCTGAATTTGGTGTCTTCCACTAACACTTCAAAGTAAAGCGTGTTGTTATAACTCCCTTCAGAGAGAGGGAAGAAGGGACGGCAGGAGGATGTTGTTGTTGTTCTGGTGGTGGAGAGGAGGAACAGATTTGGAGAAAGAGAGAAGAGAGATAAAGCGAGCGAGAGAGAGAGAGAGAGAGTGAAAGTTGGAGATAGAGACTATTGGTAGCTGTGGGCATTTCAGGGTAAGCTCTTTGAAGTAACAGTGATGAGAGTTAAGCCAGTCAGTCAACCAGCAAGATTCAGGGGTGTGTGTGTGTGTGTGAGAGAGAGAGAGCGGGAGAGAGAGAGAGATGTACACAACTACAGGGCTTCTTAGTGCGTACGGCGGTGTGTAGAGGTTTGTTTGGACGTGTTTTTTTGAGTGTATGTGTAAGGGCCAGTGTTCTGGCTACGTTTTGGAGCGTATGTGTATGTGTGTCTCTTGGAAAAGTTTTCAAAACAGCATTCCATCCTTCACTTTTCTTAATTCTACTTTAATCAGTTACTCAGGAACTTACTCACCCTTCCTCAAACTCCTTTCTTTTTTTTTTTAATAAAAGCTGCCAAAGGGAGTGATGGTGAACTTTACCCTGCTCTTTCACAAATGCCACCCCTCAACGTGAAATAAACCTTTTGTATTATGACCTGACGCTGTTAGTCAGTGAAAAACAAACAACAACAGAAAAGTCTCTACTCTCCCTTGTTTTCTTTCTCCCTCCGTTTCTTGTCTCTAGTTTACTTTGAGTTCGGTTTGCTTATTTGCTCCCTTAATCTTTCTCTCCCTCCTTTTTTCATACTTTACATAATCGCCCAAAGTTACCCTCCTGTGCCACACACACACACACACACACACACACATACACACACACACCACACTGCCCCCATCATAGCATCCTAATCCCTTCAGCATCGCCATGGAGACAGCCTGAGTGCCCAGTGGGGTTTCAAGGCCCTGTCCTAAAATCAGTGGAGCAGTGGCAGGAGCTGGAGAGGCCCGAGCACTGGACCATTGTGTGTGTGTGTGTGTGTGTGTGTGTTTGTGCACAGTGAGTACGTGTATGTGTTTGTTTAGTGGGCCTCTGCGCATTTCCATTAGATTAATGCTGATCATTCTTGTTGTGTTGAGGCCTGCATCAATAGGACTTGGAGAAAAGTTTAAATAACATTAGTATGCATGAGCTTGCATTTCACACAAGCAAGAAAAACCACAGAGACAATCTTTCTTATAAGAGAATGGGTGTTTTCTCTCTCTCTCTCTCTCTCTCTCTTTCTCTGTCTCTCCCTCTCTCTTTCTCTCTTCTCTCTAGTTGCATGCTGTTTTCTAGAAGCCTAAGCTCTCAAACTGCCATTTGACTTGACAGATTGTGTCTACTTTGGAAAAGTGGAAAAAGGTTTGGGGGAAAAACAGATAGGTTACAGGAGAGGAGGGAAGAGAAGAGAAGAGAAGAAAAGAGGAGAGTAGAGGAGAGAAGAGAAGAGAAGAGAAGAGAAGAGAAGAGAAGAGAAGAGAAGAGAAGAGAAGAGAAGAGAAGAGAAGAGAAGAGAAGAGAAGAGATAAAACTTGGATTTTGTTGTGCCAGGTGTGTTGTATTGGGTTGTCATTTGCTCCAGTGATCTGAGCTTGGCCTCCTGTAGGTCCATAGCCAGCCTCCGGGGTGAAATTAGCTCCACTCAGGAGAGATTAGTCCATTCAGTCCCCTTGAGACCCACACTAAAGCTGGCAGTCCCCATTCACATCCAGTCCCCGGGGAGGAGTGCTGTTTAACAGTTCTCTCTCTCTCTCTCTCTCTCTCTCCCTCTCTCTCTCTCCCTCTTTCTCTATCTTTCCCTCTCTCTCTCTCTCTCACACTCTCTCTCTCTCTCTCTGGGGTGATTTGAACTTTTTACATTTGCATTGGAACTATTTTCAAAACTGACTAAACCCCACTTGTCTCAGTGATGTAAGATCCTTCCTAAATTGCTACCCCGGGATATAAACTAAACTGATTTTTGCTGACACATGCAGCGGGGAGAAAGCACAGACAGCAGGGCTGCACAAAAACAAAAGGATATGGAACAAGAAGCATGTGTTCCAGCGTAAGTGTGAAAGAGTTAGCGAGAGGGAGACGGAAAGAGAGGAAGAAAGAGAGAGACGGAGAGAAAGAGAGAGAGAGAGAGTTTGAGTGTGGTGAAACATATGCTGCTGTCCGTCTCTTCATTAATCCCCTACATTTTTTCCTTCGTTCTTTCCCACGTTCTCAGCGTTAATTGATAAAAACAGGGAGAGAATCTGACCCTGTGACTAATCATTCCCTAACTTGCCACTGTGTGTGTGAGTGTGAGTGTGTGTGTGTGTGTGTGTGCATGTGTGTGTTTCTGGGGGTGGGTGGATGCGTGAGCGTGTGTGTGTGTGTGTGTGTGTGTTGTGTATGTGTATTTTGAAATTTGCAGAGAAATGTCTGGTCCATAGAAGATTTATTCGGTCTGCTGTGCATTCTTCCCCTGTCTTCTGTCCTGGCCATCAGACAATGAGCTTTAAACAAAAATGAATCTTTCAGTGGATTTAATGTCTAACACACACACACACACACACACACACACACACACATACTCACACACACACACTTTTCCTAAGGAAAGTATCATCAAATACATCAAATTCATAACCATTAAACACTAATGTGACTCATTCACATAAACAACACACACACACACACACACACACACACACACGTACACATCCTTCTCAGCAGCCGTATCCCATCTCTTATGTAACGAGACCATTTGGCCATTTTGTTCATGACTCAAATAGAGGCAACATTCACCTCCATTGACCTGAAGCGATCCAATCAGCAAAGGCCACTACAAAGGTTCTTTCACATCCAGGCCAGGCCAGGACAGACCTGTAGAGGAGTATGGCTAGATGAGTGCAGATCCGAAGCAAAAGAGCCAGGGGTGTGGGGGAGTTCTTTTTTTTTCACCACTAATTGGTGCAATCATAGTAAAAGTGCACTAAATCCAGGCCATTAAACTCGGACAGACAGGAAACAGAGTCTTTGGTTTACAGCTGCAGTCTCTCACACACAAACACACAGACGCAACACATGTGCGCACACAGATTGGAGGTATTTGAAGCTAATTTGCACACACACCTTATACAACATGCCCACACTCAGTTAGATAAGATAAGAAACACAGAGGTGTTTTTTCTTTTTTTTTTTTTGCTGACATAATAAACGCAGAACATTTTCTACATGGCAAGACCTCGGTAGACGGTTCTTTTTACGTCGAGCTGACTCTTGTCACTATGTTCACACTGCACATCACTTCAGGCTGTTGCCCCACTAATAAGACTTTTTACAGTCAGTATTCAGCCAGTAGAAAACTCAGTTTCAAACATTTTTAATGTGTCACTTTTCTCTCATGTCATTCCAAAACTTAGTTAGACTATGCCCTTGTGTAGAACTGCACTAAGGGACTGATTGTGGGTAGGGAACGGAGTGTGTGAATGGAACAATTGTGGCCCCCTCCCTTCCTCCCGAACAGCCCAGTTCTTTTGGCCGGGACAGAGGCCATCCTGCTTCGGGTTCATCTTCGACACACCACGCCTTCTCTGTCTTTCATATGGTAACGTCCCCTAATAGCTTTACCACTCAGCCTACTTTCTGCTCACAGTTCACTTGGCAACTAGTGCTACTCCCAGTAACCACGGCTACCCTGGCAACCGATTCTGCCCCATTGAGCCTGCCCTGGCAACTGCTTTTGACTCTCAATCAGTTCAGGTTCAAATGTGGCCACAGTTCTGATTCAGGAGGTGGAAACAAAAAGTGCTTGGGATGAGTAGAGACACACACAAACACACACACACACACACACACACATAAATGCATATCCTTAAATTCAGAGACAAGCTTACTGTTACTCAAACTGACTGTGAAAAAAAGATAAACAGACAGCCAATGACCCAAAGTGTCATCCACTCAATACGTCCAAACATCCAACTTCGACCTTTTAAATTTTAACATATGACATTCACAGTCCAACAACTAAAACACACATGTGCAGACACACACACACACACACACACACACACATATTGTGCGGAATTAGCCATCCCTGTCAGCAAGGATACAAACACACACACAGGACCTGCTAAATTAAGACTGTCTTTTATTCGAGGTGGGATTTGCATCTGAATTCATTTTGTGGACGCTTCAATTTATGCCGGGGCGCTGCTCGCCAGTCCCGCTCTATGCAGGAGGACGAGCCGCGCCAAACTCTGTCACTTGGGCAAAAAAAAAAGGGGGGGGGGGATAGCGCTTCCAGCCATGAATATGGATGACCTGTGGGGTGGGCAAGCTTTCTCACAGTCAGGGAAAGTAAACCAGGGGAGAGAAGCCACCACTGGTGAGGAACTTCATGTGGAAATAGGAGATTCTATTCAGGGGGAACCCACTCCAGAAAAGACTCACCCAACACTGAAAGTTGACAAGATTTGTGGATTAGGCCAGCTCAAACTATTGTCTTTGCCCACATTTAGGAGGCCATGTACATGACTATACATCTCATCTGCACGTGAGCCCTGATTGGTCGATACACATGTGAAAAGCATTGTCTTAGTTAGGATAAATTAAATAAAGAAAACAAAAAAAAGCTGGCGGCTTTTCTCTGAACTCTTTGTCTGAAAGCATACAGCCCAGGCGGTTCTCTTCCCGGGGGTCTACATTCTCACAAGAATTTGTTCAAATCCTAATCTCGCACACCTGAATAAAATATTCGGAGGTTCCTTGGGACCTTGATTCGCTGAACAGTATTTTTTTTTTTCGTGTTGGGCTGGAGGAAAAAGCACGTATACACGTTCAGGAGGAGGATTACTAAACCCTGCTCAATACCCCTGACTCCGGACTGATGGACAAAGTTTGGAAGTCCCTCATACAATCATACATCAGCTGACTGTAAAAGACTTATTGTTTTACAGTCAGCCGATAAAATTCACTGTTTGATTAATAAAACAATAATGATCAAACAAACGATAATGATATACTATCATGATAAAAAAAAGAAAATGTACAGTACATATATGACAAACTTTCTCATTAATATCAGTAATTGGTTTTTTGTTTTTTTTGCACGTTTGTTTTTTTTTTATAT
>NC_044498.1:46631035-46651035 GCF_902362185.1 Chanos chanos | reverse complement strand
TGTGTGTGTGAGAGAGAGGTCAGAGAGCTTTAATTTACATTTAATTTACATCAAATGACAAGTCTAGATGAGCCATATTGCCATGTTCTTCTCTGACCAACCAAACTAATTCTTCAACCAAAGTATCACAAATCACAGGACCAAACACTAAAGAAGCCAGTCATGCACAGGTAGTAGTAACAAGTGAGACCTCTCCTTTTTGGACAGTTGCTGTCCTTCGGACGGGAAAGAGATGACTGGGTAAAAGGGAATGAAAGAGCTCCGTTAAACTGAATCAGGCTCAGGCCAGCTGAACTTTGACCCCAGACAGCAAGACTCCTGCGGATTAGAATGAAGATTGACCTCTGTTAGGATGACCTTGGCTGATCCGCATTGACTTTTCAAACGACATGCTGCGGGCACATGGATGTGTGGATACAGGGACTTGTCAGGTGTGTGTGTGTCTGTGCATGCCTGTATTCTTTTGCACCACTTGAGTAGGAGTAGAAGATGTAGAAACAAGTGTGCATGTTTGAAATAGTTATCAGTGTTGTGTTGTTATGTCCCATTAACTATTCAGTGAATTTTCATATTTTCAAACAAGCGTTAGAAGTGAGAATGTATGGGCATGTTTGGTCGTTGCATAGCAACCAACTTTGGTGCATATTTGCCATCCAGTCCCATCAAGCAAGCACCACCCTTATGCAAGCTACGACACCTAGAGTTGTGAAACACGGGAGTATTTGTTATACTGTGCCCCTCCCCCATTTCAGTGATTAGTTGCTGCTCAAGGTCACCACTAATGATAGTGTGTGACATAACATTTCGCCCTGGGACCACATCTACATTATGGTAACAGTGTCGGCATGTTTGGACAGAGCTTATGTAACGTGCGCTTCTATGGCCTCAGTCATTATGGAACCGATGAGATCAGAAGGAACCAATCATTGAGGACGTTTCAGGGTCATGGACCCCCCCCCCCCCCCCCCCCCCCCCCCTTAGGACAGGATACTGTACACCATCACAGTGAGATCCAAATAGAGGGTTTTGGGGTGGGGGGTGGGGGGGGGGGGTAGTTGCAGATACAGCTGCCAAAACAGAGAACTCTACAGACTTAACCTTTGCTTTTCTGGTTGGAGCGCCCTGCTGTGTGTTCAGACTATCTAACCTTTCACGAAATGGTTTTTACTGCGTGCAGTGACGTTGATTTTTGCAGTGTTCCAGGCTGGGCCAGGCTGGATTGCATTTTGCCTGAGCCAGGTCTCTGTTACTTGAACACAGTTCATCTCATTAACCCTCATCCGGCCCACGCCTCTCCCAGTTCTAGCCCTGCTTTGGTCCTCCTCTGGTCTGATTTTACTCCTCATTTGCTGTCTCCGTGCACCTTAGATACTTGAGCGGCCTCCCTCTGGCCCTCCTCTTGGTCATTCTTTGGCTCTGTAATGACCTTCCTTTGGCCTTGCTCATTAGTCTCATTAGCGTCTCAGTTTTGGCTCCGAAATCCCAGAGAAATCCTCTTGGGAACAAGGCCGTCCACGCTCAGAGAAAACTCTAGACCCTGACAGAGCCTGTCTGTCTGTCTGTTGCCGCTGTGCAGATGTCCAGGGAATGACATCAGTCTAACCGCACCCCATTCCTCTACATAAAGCAGGCCCATCACACCCCCCTCCAGTGGTCCCTAAGGCGTACTCCATTTCGGACAAAGAGCCCAGAATTTATTGCTCATTGCATTCACACTGACCCGATGGCCTATGACTTCATCGCCATCCGTGACTCGCTATGTATTTAAGACACTTCGTATGAGGACACGAACGGTTAACAGAGATAGACACATCTGGAGAAGGAGAACCTTTTATGAAGTGTCCAAGGACATGGTTACGTTTTCAAGCCAACATCTACATCTACATTTAAAGCATCTTGACAGTTAAATCTGATCTCAATTCAGTCGGTACACGTTCAATGGTAGACATCAATGGGAAAATGGGCAAGAATGAAGCTCTTTGTCAAAATGAGGGTTTTTTTTTTTTCTTTTGCAAGAGGATTCATACATCCATCTGCAGCAGTAGAATTCTATTAGAACTTGATAGATTTTGATGAGCACCTTCATGCCAACATGTCCAGAGCTGGCTGATGTCAGAGCAGCCTCTCAATACACTTTCTTAAGGCTTTCACAGTGAGAATAAGCAGGCATTGAAGGAGCTCTGAAAAAGATATATGGTGATGAACAGAGGGATCAGTGGAACTGATGTTCCTTTGGAATGGGGTCTGTTCCCAGTGGCCAGGAATCTGCTCTCAGATATGGTGTCCAAGGTAACCTCTGACCTTCGACCCTGAGCACATCTTCCCCTTTGACCCTGACATGTCACTGATGGGGTCACATTGTTCTCTAACTCTCTTTCTCTCCACTCTTTCATCAGGAGAAGATGAACTGGATGCACTGTTTATGCAGAATGGCATTCCTAGAGCCTCACTGAGAACAAGATTCGATTCTGTGTCTACATATGAAAACAGGGACAATGTCTGCAAAGGATTTTCAACATTACAAAAAAAGAACAGGAGGACACGCAGTTCTTTATCTTTTACTCGACAAATTGAATTGTCTTGACATTGCTTTCTATTCATGTTGCTTTGCTTTTAACCCTTTGCTTTCACATTGTTTCTTCTACAGCGATGCCGATACAGCACAGGTCGCAATCACAACACTACAACAGAGAACTGCAGTCTCACACATCACAAAGAGGAAAAATATATTTCCGTCAGCCATGACGGAACCATTTTAATCCTCAGAGTGTCAGAATATTATTGGGGTGGCGAGGATATAGTTCAAGTTGTGTGAGCTAGTGGGTTTCTCTGAGTCTGCGTAAACTATACCTCAAAAATGAACTTGCTAGGATATAACATTGCCTCAGTACTACTAATTACTAATTAGGCTCCAACAACAACTTACTCCTGTATTTGGCAGCACAAGTAAAACTGGGGTCTATAGTTACTGTGAAACTGCCTTGGGCACAGCCATGTCTACTGCAAGGAAGTAATGTTTGGTCAATGGCTCGGTTAGCCTTGGACAAATGTATAGCTGCTCACTGGGAAATATTTAGATGAAACAGTGTTTTGCCTTTGAGTTTGTTACCCGCAAATGTTTGGTCCCTTAGCAAGTGCTACACCAATTCCTTGTTGGTGACAGACCCCTGGGGGCAGCTGCCGCCAGTTCTCTCTCTGTGGACATCCTAAGTTTCAGAGGGCAAGGTGAGGCATGAGGGTGAACAGAAGAATGGGGACAGGGCCATGCTAGCATATGCTGGGTATTAGCATGTGTCTAATCACTCCACTGATGGGCAGCACATCTTGCTATATTTAAACATGCCTGAGTATTTTGGGAGGTGAAAGAGGGGCTCTTTATTTATCCATGCCTGTATATTTCCAGAGAGAGAGAGAGAGAGAGAGAGGACAGGGATCAGGTTGTGCATGTCTAGACAGCAACAACTGCTACCAATAGTAAGAGTCTGTTCTAGCCCTTTAGCTAACTGCAACTCTTAAATTTAAACCTGTTTATTGTCAAATCCTTCAAGTTAAGTGTCCGTTTAGCAAGTTACAGTTAGCTAGGAGAGCCAATCTGTCCTTTTTTGAGACCAGTAATATGTTCTGACATGTTCACGTTTTGATTGATAACAATATGAAAAGATTCTTTTTTTCTTTTTTATTTCTTTTGATCAGTTACAATGTTATTCTAGATATGTGCAGTATTGGCTCATGAGGGCTAAGCACAGCACATTTAACAGAGGCGTACAGACACATCACGTTAACAAGCGACAGGAATGTACAGCTACAGAAATAAAACGTAGCACCCTGCGAAAACCGTGTTTCTGTTGCTTGTTCTTTCATGCGTGGAAGATTTAGGTTATGGGAGAATGGCTGAGACTTTTATTGAGAGACATCTTTTTTTTTTTTTTTTTTTTTTTGGTGATGCTTTTCCAAAATCATAATGTTGGCAGATGGACACTGAGATGGATAGGGAAGCTCAGTATGGGTACCTCTCTCCACATACACAAACAGTTACGCAGAGTCCACACTAAATTCTCATGTCGCCCCACTCTCAGTGCACAAACACTGACCCCCCTCTCTCATTAAGCCACAGGTCAATTTTAGGGTCAAAGGTGGGAGTTCAGGGCAGCTCCAGACGATGGACAACGGGCAGTCACCTGGAGTAAATCAGGGTCTCCTTTCGGCAATCGCCCGTGACAGCGGCCATTACAAGGGCCAAATAAACAGGCTGCCAAAAACAGCAAAGGCTTGTGGGTAGCTAAGGGACATACACGACCCCTTCAGTGGCCAAAAAGAGCTACAATTCACTCTGCCCAGGCGCGTTTTCCGCATGTGGGGGTGATTAATGGAGGACTAGGGGGACGGGGGATGAGGGGGTTGAGACCTGGGGAAGGGGCAACTCGTGAAGGGAAAGCTTTGTTTTTGTACTCGTATTTCATGGGTCAGACTTCTTGTTTGTTAGTTCAGGCTTCTCTCGTCGTGTTGATCTGCAACGGGGGCTTTTGGTGGAAAATCTCTTTATTTAATCCCATTTGACAAGCTTTTTTTTTTTTTTTTTTTTTTGTAGAAATGGTGAAGCAGTCAATATTGAAATGATGTTTTGGATAATAAGACAGTAAAAGCCACACAAGAATGGGCAAGCTTGAATGAAAATGAAATGTTTTGGTGATGGAAACTTTGGGGCAGCAAAGTAGTATGTTTTGTGGATGTGGGTGACTATGTAAGTGTGTGTGTGTGTGTGTGTGTGTGTGTGTGAGTGTTCACATGCGAAAAGGGGTAGGAACTATTGACATATATACCACACAGTGGGGTTTCATGGCTGGTTTTGGTCATTCTCCCGCAGGCCAAAGCTCCTATAACTGAACCACCCTGTTATTACAGTGACAGTCGGGTCCTGTTAAACCCCAATCACCCATGATAATAACGGTTTTAATAACCCCAACTCCTAGTCATATTTCACCCCTGTTTTGATGAGTATGCCACTAAAGAGCAATGACCGTGAAAAAAAAAAAAAGGACACAGAGATGCAGACTTAAATTCATAAGTCGACCCTTCTTAGAGTTCTGCATGCATTTATTTTTCAGCCACATCGGACCAAATGTTTTGCTAATCTACTGTTACATGTGTTTGTGTGTTCTCTCTGACTTTATTTTCTGTCTGTGGTCTACAGGGCAACATGCTGATCTTTATTGCATCACAATGGATCACAATCCAGAAGACATCTATTTACGTCTGTCGTCTGACAAAAACACCAGGGTCTCAGTCACAATAGGTGACTTATGATTTTCACTAACTTTTGTATTTATGAAGTATCTATTACAGCTTCATAAGGTATTTATAAACGCTGTGACTACAACAGCTGTTTCAGAAAGTCTTGTTTTATATGAACAGTCCTACACAGTACTGAGCACATTTAATGAGTAGAATCTGTAGTCTTACTTGCCACGAAGCTGCCAGATAAATTGTGATTTCTTCTTACATGAGTGCCCTCTAAACATTAGAACATGTAGAGACTGAGATCAAAGATCAAACTACAGACCAAATTATTCAGAGTCTACAATGTACTTTAAAGAGAGGAGCATAATAACACTAACTTATAATCAAAAATTAATGGAAAATCTTCCATTCCATAGTATCGCAATTTCTGTAAATAACAGACAAAAACCACTATAATTCTCCTGAAATAAAGACATTTCACTCTTAACCTTTTCTTCCCATGACATTTGGTTGAATAGCATGAATTTAAACCTTTTGTAGAACCCTGGCTGGAATCATAATGAACAGTGAAAGCTCTTACATTCGTACCCTTTAGGAGACCAGATTACTGCACTTTCTAGCGCATTCCAGAATGGTAGGGAACTGAGGCCTTGTGCCGGGACCCTCGACGCCACAGAGTAGAAAATGAGAATTGAGATTGTGCGAGTGCACTGTGTTTTTTTGTGTGTTGTGCAAGACAAACGGAGACCTGCCAGAGCTGCCTCAGACTGCGGAAGACCAGGCAGGGTGCTCCTGTCTTTACCTTGGAACAAAAACTGAGGTAAAGTACTTTCAACTAAAACCCAAGAATCCAGTTTCTATTTTACCAAGCAGCTAAGGACTTAACAGGATTCACAACCAACACGGGTAGTTGCGAAAGAAACCAAAAGCTATATATATATATATATATGTATATTGCAATAAAATAAGCCAAACAAGAGGATACATGAAACCTCCTCTACGATGACTTGTGTCTATGGTCAGTCAGCATGACTGTATGTGGGTGTGATGTACTTCCCTCAAAACCACAAGGCATATTGGTAGAGCAGTCTATGATCCATTTCTACACCAGACATTTTTCCAGAAGAACAATACATTTTTTTCAGTTGATTGGGAAATAACACTGCTTGACAGCGACTGGACCTTTTTAATCCCTGTTGATATCTACCCAAACCCTTGAGAAAAGTCAGTAGATGAAGGAATTAAGGAATTACATTGTCTTTGAGAGAGGGCCAGAATATTTAACGCAATGCTCTCCACACCCTATCTCAAGTGTCAGCAGGACAGGCGGGAAATAACAACCTGTGTCATCTGCTGAATCTCTTCAGTGAGGAGGCCAGAGGACACATCTAGAAGGTTCAACAGAGACGCAAATGGACTTGGATCACGCAAACACATAAACACACGTGCATACACACACAGACACAAACACACACACACACACAAAACAGGTCTGATCATTCAGCTTCAATTTAAGGTAAGACTCTTAAAGCATCTTCTCTCTCTCTCTTTCGCTCTCTCTTTCTCTCTCTCTCTCAGGCACTCATGTATTCACACACCTGTCATCATATTGTATTTACTCATAATCAGAGATGCCTCTTTGAGTCTTGTGGGTGGATCTAATTCCCTGTCAGGTATTTGGGTTACTCACTCCACTCACTCATTCATTACATTCTGTTATAGCCTTTCTGCACTTGGACATCTAGGATAAACTGTATCCTGGCCTATGCTTTAAATTCCCTCTAACTCTCTCTCTCTCTCTCTCTCTCTCTCTCTCTCTCTCTCTCTCTTTCTCTCTCTCTGTCTTTCTCTCTATCTCTCTTTCTGTCGGCCTACACAGCACATGCTATGGATTAGATCCTTTGTTCTCCACAACTCTGCCATAACACAAACCCGTTAATCACACACGCTCTCCCCATTCAAGAGAGTGGGGTGTGAATTCTCACTCTCCCAAACCACACCGTTACTCAACACAGAGACAGTGGAAAATAGGTCAATGTAAACCACATGGCTACACCTGAGACAAGTCAATCTGGAAATACTCTCCACCCCTGAGGGACATGTTTGTTTTGCACATCCATGTTAGAGGCGCCTTTTAAATTCACCACTGCGGGTGAAACCATGGCTCCAACACGCTTTTCCAAAGGGATCTCAACCGTCTCTCTCTCTCTCTCTCTCTCTCTCTCTCTCCCTCTCTCTCTCCCCTCCTCACGAGCATGTACTCACCCTCTTGTTTGCTCACACCAACCCCAAAACCTCTACACATGCAGTGAATTTTTTATGAATAAACTAACATGCAGACACAGTTCCCATAGAGTAGATCAAAGTATTAAGGGACACAAGTTGTTATGCTAACACACCAGCACTCCATACTCTACTGCACACATTCTGAGGCATGACACAAACTGAAAATATCCACACACACACACACCACCTTACACACTTACAGATTAACACACACCACATATCAGCAACGTGGTTTAAAATATCTCTCACATGTAAGAGCTAAAAGGGCCCCCTACCCCTTCATCCAGCCTACTGGTGAATTAGCATTTTGTTCTGCTCACTTTTGTCTTTTCCATAGCTGCGGCCTGTTGGCCTGATGGAATGTGGCCATCATTAATTCTGTGGTGGTCCCAGAAATGACCTCCTAGAAAAATCAGCACTGGGAAACAGTCCCATCACAGCTCATTAGCAGTCTTCCCATTGCCTCCTTCTGTTTGCTAGCGCTCGCACGGACCAATCACATGCTTTCATTTGCATGGAGCTCCATGGAGTTTTTGGGTCCTGCTGCGCATTATCGGGTCAGGCAAGGGAGTGGACGCCTCTCCTTTTGTCGAAGCCCTTTTTAGAAATGCAAAGTATGATAGCATTCAAAATCCCCCACACCCCACCCTCCTCCGAATGCCCTCTTAAAATCCCCAGACCGGACAGCAACCACAACCCCCGCCCCCGCCCCTCCCCTTCAGACAGACTTTTTTTTTTTTTTTATAAAAGTCCATGTTGAAGTTGATCCAATGCGATGTCAAGACTGGTGCCAAGTCTGTGCCAACATGGTGCCAGTCAGTGCCCTCCTACCCACTGCTGAATGGTTGGGTTGACCTCTCTTTGAGACAGGCGAAGTCACATGGTGCTCCACAGAGCCAAATTCAAAGCACCATCTGTTGCGTGTTTCCGATTAAAGAGGACTTCACCTCTCTCTCCATTCTCTGTCCTGACAGTAAGCTGGCCGCTCAAAGATTCTCTTTTAGCAAATGTAAATGTTTTCCATGTATTTGTCTCAAAACATTTAGTTGTTTCATTTATCCGTGTCAATTATTCAGCCTTGGCAAGGCCTTCAATCGGTCCTGTTCAAGTTTTTTGAGTTGTTTTTGTGACCTTCAAAAGAAGAAGTAATGTGTTGCAATTAAAATCGAGCTAAAACGCCTTAAAGTAACAACTCCATAAGAGAGTGGAGCATACACGCTGTTACTTTGTCATAAAATATTCTCTTCCTTAAAAATGCGAAAAATCTGACTTTTCCTCTCTTTCTCACTCTCTCTCTTTCTCGCTCTCTCTCATTCCCTCTGTCTCTCTGCCACACTTACACTCTTACTCATTTACATGAGTGTATGACTCAGATACATGTATACACACACGGGCATAAATAACCACACTTTCACACCACTACCCCATACATCGGTCTTCACACCCAAATGGGTGGTTTGTTTAAGCTTTCAGGCCGTGCGCTAACAATGAAACACAATGTTATGCAAATCTTATTTGGTACTTTCGTTTAATAACCTGCCTGGTGACGTGTAAGCTCATATCATAAATCCCTTCTACGTTATTAAAAGTGCAGTGTGAGAAGGCAGACTCATATTAAAATCCAGTGCTCAGTATTTCACACTTAGTCTACAGAATAACCTTTTCACACACACACACACACACGCACGCACACACACACACACACACACACACACAGAATTGGCATACAACACTCAATCAACACCCTACGTGCTAAACCGATTACATCGATAAGTGTATGCGTAAATCGATGTTTTCTACACAAATTATGCCATCATCTTGAAGTGTACGTGTTTTACAGACTGGGAGGAGGGGGGGGGGGGGGGGGGGAGGACAACCTAACTAAAGGTGCTTACATAGACTGACCAGGTTTTCATACAAACCCCAGTGCAAAATTACACAGACCAGACTCCTTTTCCAGAGTCGAATGTTTACTCAGAGCTATCTAACATGAATTATCCTACCATACAAACAGCCTTTCTCACATTAGAATACTAATAGCTCTCATAATACATGAATAATGCATTAATTATGCACTCTGTCATTGTGATGCTGGTTGTCTCTCTTTCTTTCTGTCGAACTGTGAGACATGTTGTCTTTCAGGGCTCCAGGCTGATATAACTGCCCCTAAAACGCTGCCCTCTTCAGCTCTACTGACAGGGCCATGGGTTAGGGTCTCTTGCGGCCCCTCCTGTCCCCACCAACTGTGTGGAGCATTGTGGAGATGGTGTGGGGGGGAGAAGGGCTTGAAGGGGGGGGGCACCTCAATCAGTGATGGAAACCAGAGCATTGTCACACTGACAGAGTGACCTGATTAATGCAGGGGGGGCTGTTTGTTGGAGAGATGAAAGGACAGAAAGAGAGAGATAGAGAGAGAAAGAGAGGGAGAGAGAAAGAGAGGCAGAGAAGGAGAAACGAGGCCATGAGAAGTTTCGAGACCCATTGGCTGTTCTATCGCCAGTTCCGAACAGAAATATTTCACAGCTGACGAGAGGTGGAGGGGAGAGATGGAGGGAGAGTTTGGGGGGGGGGGGGGGGTAGGTGAAGGAGGGAGGAGAGGGCTAGCGCAGAGGGGAGGAGGAGAAGGGAGGTGGAAATAGGTT
This sequence comes from Chanos chanos, assembly GCF_902362185.1. NCBI lineage: Eukaryota > Metazoa > Chordata > Actinopteri > Gonorynchiformes > Chanidae > Chanos > Chanos chanos. The sequence continues at coordinate 46,640,869 of NC_044498.1, read as the reverse complement.
ATGTAACATACTCTCAGGGGAGAGGGGAGGCCAGAGCAGGGATGAGAGAGAGAGAGAGAGATTTTTTCCTCTTGTTTTTTTTTTTTTATCTTCTTTTTCTGAGGAATGAGCACTCACAGTCTCTGTTTCTCTTTCTTTGGCTCTGTGTTAGTTCAGGTTTTTCTCTCTTCATATACAAACACGTAGTGTACATTCAAGAGCAGTGCAGCAAGTATCCAATCAAATTCCATTCATTACACGCCAACAGTGAGATCATTTTCACTCCGTGTATTTTTGACAACAGTTTTTTGAGACGCCTCAAGATTCTGAAGGGGGAACCCGAGCGAAACTTTTGGGGGCTTAAAAAAAAAACTTCGGGGCTTTGACCCGCATCTCTCTCAAGTCCATCAAAATGTAGCGATGTTTAATTCTAGTTCAGTGACTCAAAGACCTCTGCGGTATTCTTACTTTTTTTTTTTTTTCTGATTCAAACCGCAATGTCATGATGTCATAGCAATACAAATAGAGATGGTTTTTATGAAACGCAGTGGCAGCTGGCCTCGGGGACCATCCCTTTTACCGAATCATGGTTCAGATTCAGTTCTGCCTTTCAAAATGAATCATCATAAACTTTTTATGAATTTTTACCGCCTTGAATCCAACGAGGGACGTAGATTTAAAACCTCTGTCTGCGGGACTGTCACAAAAAAAGACATTTTGACCTCATAAGAGGCATAAAATACGCCACTGAAGATTTTCAAAAAGTGAATATTAGAGTATTGGGGGGGGGGGGGGTTAAAAAGGTCAGATTTCATTGCCTTGCCTTGAGATCTGTTGCTTCACATCTGTGAATTTTTTCGTTTTGAAATGTTTGAAAAGTTTGAAGTTATTTATCTCCAGATAACTGGATAGATATATGTGCGTGTGTGTGTTGTGTGTGCGCGTGTGTGTGTGTGTGTGAGAGAGAGAGAGAGAGAGAGAGAGATGGAGTGAGAGAGAGAGAGAGAAAGTTCTGGCCCAATGCTCCTGTTTGTGCTGTAATCAGAAGAGGGGTGGGGTTGGGGGGGGGGGGGGGTGGTCTGAGTCAGAGCCGTGCTCTGCGGCCCATAATTAATCTGCCCTGATGGAGGGCCCGCACAATGAGGCCCTTTCAGGCTCCTGGGGACCCACTCCTCTGGCTGCATTGTTGCCCCCTATGTAACTTCTGCCAGCTGAGCTGGAGGGGGGGAAACTTCAACCCAGCAGGGGCAAGAGACACCAAGACCCCAAAAAACCAGCAAGGAGAGGGAGAGAGGAGGGGGAGGGGGTGGGGGGAGGGAGGGGGCAATGCCTCGCTTCCACCAAATTGGATTAGAGGAGCTAAAAAAGAAGCACACAAAAAAGAGGAGAGAGAGAGAGAGAGGGACAGAGCGAGAGTAACAGAAAGAGAGAGAGCGAGAGTGTGATAGAGTGAGTGTAGCAGAAAGAGAGAGAGAGAGAGAGAGTTTTATTTTATTGAATAAAACTCATCAAGTTACCGCTCACGGCCACAGAGCGGGCCGTTACCAAAATGCTCCCTCCCTGTTTTCATATCGGCCACACAATTACTCCCCGTGGGGCTCGTTCTGGCTATAACTGAGGTTTCGTTGGAGGGAAGGTTTTATAATGTCAAGTCAAAAACACTGGAATTGGAATTTTAATGAAGTTAGTTTGATGCAGTGGAGTGAATTTCACAACGAATATGTAAGACCAATCAGCGCAGACATCAAGTTGCAGTATGTTAAGATAAAAACTGCTCAAACCAGTATGAGTGACTACTATCTGTATTTAATATCAGTGACACCAGAAATTTGTTTGTGGAGTATAGCCACAAAGTGATAGACACTTAATGTCAAGAGAGTAACAGCTAACAGTTGTAATATTAGTAGAGACACATTGATGATAATATTGTTTACATTAGTTGTTATATTATATTATATTATATTATATTATATTATATTATATTATATTATATTATATTATATTATATTATATTAATAATCTAGAGACTACAGTTTGAGCTCCACCAGTGATTCTTCAAAGATCCTTTCATCTGTTGTGAAATGTTATATCTTGATATGGCTTAGTTTTCTATAACCGGACTGAAGAGGAGAGAGAGAGAGAGAGAGAGAGCGGCAGTGCTGGTCTATGTCTAGAGTGAACTATGGGCCCAGTGCTGCTATGCGGGAGGGGGTCTCCTTCAACCAGCTCGGTGGGCCGACAATAATGGCCTCTCTGGCAGCGTCTCCAAGCAGGCGAGCTCTCTGTCAACTGCAATCAAACTCTCAGAGAGAGAGAGAGAGAGGAAGAGGGAGAGGGAAAGCTTGTTATGAGCTGTAATTCTTTGGTTTTATAATTACAAATATATTTCTAAACCACAAAAGCAGTATTTAAAAAAAGTGCTAAGTCATAGTGGTCTGTGCTGATCATTTGTGTGAAGGCATGATTTGAATACTGTAATTAATGTGTAATAAACAATGTTTAGGGAGCAAGGGAGAGAGAGAGACAGAAACAGAGAGAAAGAGAGACTAAGACAGAGAAAGACAATGAGAGAGAGAAAGGGAGAAAGAGAGGGAAAGAGAGAGAGAGAAAAGGAGAAAGAGAGGGAAAGAGAGAGCGAGAAAGGAAGAGAGAGGGAGACTGAGACAGAGAGAGAGAAAGAAAGAGAAAGCAAAAGTTTTGGAAAAACTCAAATCAGGTCAAATGAGCTGTCTTCTCTGTGCACTCTCGACTGATCAGTGACTAAAATCAAGACTATTTTAGCATCTGGTCAGCTCAGCTCAGCTCAGCTCAGCCTACTGTTACACTGAAGATCTTTTCCTCTTTGCTCACTAGGGGGCACTGTGGTTGTCTGAGTCTAAAAGTGGGCCATGGAAACTCATTCAAATAACTCAGCTTGTCAGCCTGTCTGATTCATACTGACATACTGAAAGTCTCATGTACTCTTTAAAGCAGTGAAACTCACAAACACAGTTCCTCTCTTCAGGCATCTCCTTTTATTTGAGTGGCTTATCTTGGCACACACAGGATTGAGCATAGCACAAACAGAATCTTTTACCTTGTCTGAAATGTGCAGCAGAAAAGTAAACCCTAGAGAAATTCTGACCTTTACAGCTACTCTGTAGCATCCATGGAGACACTGTGCTATCTGCATGTTGCTGTTGCGGTGGAGGTGAGAACTGTGGGTCTTTTTCTGTGTGTGTGTGTGTGTGTGTGTGTGTGTGTGTGACCCCTAGGTTGTCTGGGAGGTTGTCTGGCTGTGTGTCTTTGCTATCTGCTATTTCAGCACCTGTCCATGTGTTATGATGGCTATAAACAGGCACGTAGACTCTCCCTGTCTGTGTGTGTGTGTGTGTGTGTTGTGGGATGGAGGGGGTGGGGGCTGGGTAAGGCCAAAGATAGTATAGTAAAGTCTCTCATGGCATCTGCAACACAGGCAAAGACACAAGGCCAAGGGCAGTGCTCTGAACACACACACACACACACACACACACACATACAGAAAGAGAAAGAGAGAGAGATACAGAGAAGGAGATGGATAAAGATTCAGTGAATCAGAGTCTGAGTCACATCGAGGAACTAGCGAAGTATCCTGCCTGTGATCTTTGGCTTAATCAAGACGCTTCATTACTCAGAATGGAGCTTTCTCAACTGAGCATAAATTAAGCTCCAGAGACCAACCTACAAACAGAGAAAAAAAAAAAAAACATTCGACAAGTTACACAAGAGACCGTGACTTAACAAAAACCAGAGCAGACGTGGAGAAGAGCAGGAAATGTGTGTGTGTGTGTGTGTGTGTGTGTGTGTGTGTGCGTGTGTGCGTGTGTAAAAGAATGGATTTGGTCTATCCACTTCGCTGATCACTGGAATCAGGGCACCACGAAGAGGCGAGACCCGCTCGGCCGACCAGCCGGGCCCTCACTGTGGGCCCTGCATTTCCCTCACAAACCCACTTAATCTCATTTTCAGCCCAAGAGAGCAAGAGACACGGATAAATAGTAGCGAGCTATTCTCCTTGGCCAAAGAAATGACTTTCTGCACCTCACGTAGCACCCATTTCAAAGCCGAACTGACTGTTTTTTGCCATCTTGCTGAAACAAGGCAGTAAAAGTCCGTATGCAGGTACACAGATCAGGCTTTGCTTCACTCTATAGAATGTTCCGGTCAACAGGTCAGAGTGTCACTCTGTATCTTACAATTTAATAGATGGATTATCAGTGAATGAGTGCAGACTTGCAGGATCCGAGTGTCTTCAGAAGTATTGTCTTGTTTTTTGAGGTTTTTTTTTAAAGAAAGCGTCAAAATATTTCATTTTTCTTTCTGTGGTTATGGTTAGGACTAGAGCCTTTAGTTACAAGGTCAGTCCTTGGTTACAAGGTCATGTAATATGTACATAAAAAAATGTGTGTGTGTGTGTGTGTGTGTCAGTGTGTGTGAGTGCCTGTGCGTATGCATCTATGACACGGGGGCGGGTAAACTAACAGTTGTTTAGCAGGTTGTAGAATGTGTGTCAGAGTAAGACAGGCGCGTGGAAGAGGATGAAGCAGAAAAGAGAGGGATGGGGGTGAGTGACCCATGGGGACGGAATGAAGCGTGGGATGGCAGCAGGTCAGAGACTGTCTGGGAAAAGGAGAGAGAAAGAGAGAGAGAGAGAGAGAGATTGATCGAGGTTGGGTGACATGTGTCACTAGTTTAGTTTTCAGTCTCTGACGCGGTGAATATGAGTATGGACGTCCACACTCAGAGGTGCAAAAACACACACACGCACGCACGCACGCACGCACGCACGCACGCACACACACACACACACAAACTATCTCTCTCACTGGATCATCACCTGCACCCCTGCTGATGTTCTCAGATTCTAAGTTAGGTCAGCCAAGAAACTTCATTACCACCGATCCAGCCATGTTGTGTGCGTGACTTGTTGACTTATCTGGCCTCTCAAACAGCCATTTGGCAAAGGACCACAGTGTTTAGCATGAAAGTGACTGTTTTTGTGTGGCACACACTGACACTCTGTGTTTGCGTATGTGTGTGTGTGTGTGTGTGTGTGTGTGTGTGTGTGTGTGTATCCAGTACATGTAGCTACTTTGGCTGTTAAAGCAGCAGTCATATATCTGAGTGCATGACCATTGTGTGTGACTATATGTGTGTATGAAGTAATATGTTTTTTTCAGTTGGAGTGGTTTGTGTGTGTGTGTGTGTGTGTGTGCGCATGTGTGTGTGTGTGTGTAAAATCCTGTCTTCATATCCATATTTAAAGCTCAAGGTATCAAGCTCTGGGATTAGTATAGGTTTACAGGAAGTAGCCTGGGCCAAGCAGCCCAGTGGAGTCTAAGGATAGCACTGTGCAGTGTATACGTCTATCCATGTATACAACCACGAATGCTCCAGCCCCAGCCAGCCAGGTCAACACCTAACTTCCATTACTCCTTCTATTTTTAAAAGGTTGGAAGTGAATATGGGAAAAACGTAGAAGCGTTTAAATTGTATGTCATTTTTGCAACATGACTTTTTTGTGTGTGTTTGTAGAGTGGAAGCTGGGAGGTTTTGGAGTCTCAACTGACCTGAAATGGTCTGTGAATGTGCATGAATGCCTGTGTGTGTGTGTGTGTGTGTACATGCCTGTGGGTGCATGTGGGCCCTTGTGTGTGTGTGTGTGTCTATGTGTGGTATGTGTGTGCGTGCATGTGCATTTGTGTGTGTGTGTGTGTGTGTGTATGTGTGTGTGAGTGTGTCTGTCTGTGTATGTGTGTATGTATGTGTGTGTGTGTGTCCCTGTGCATTTGTGTATGTGTGTGTGTGCGCTCATCTGCATGGTCACCCTGTCAGTATGGATTACGGGCTTGTTTTCTTAGCTTTCTTGCGCATGTCTTAAGTCACTATGCGAACATCAGGCCCTCCCTGCTGAAAAGAGTGGGATGGGGGTTTAACAGGACCCCCCCCCCCCCCCCCCCCCCCCCCCCCCCCCCCCCCCCCCCCCCCCCCCCCCAACCCCTCTGTCCGGCACGGTGCACACCCCTAATGGGATAAGAAGAGCACAATCACCAACGGAGTCTAGGTCCAGCAGAGGTGCTGCCAAGTCTGTTTAACTGCAGCTTCGCTATGGGACAGGTGCATTCTCACGCCAAAAGCTTTCCTCCACACACACACACACACACACACACACACATTTTGGCATGATGTGATCCCTGCTTACAAAAAAAAGATACCCCTTCTGCTGGCCCTCCACTCATTGCTGTGTTTTATTTTCTTTGTGTTCACAAATGGAGGATAAAGGACATTTTCAGAATGTCTTTGCATGGTATGTGGGCTAATGTAATCATGGATTATTAAAAATCACATTTTCCGATATAATTTTTGCAGAACTAAAACCACAAGGAAGACAATGTTTGAAAATGACTATTTTTTGCAGTATTTAGAAAGACTTCAAAAAACTGAGAAGTGTAACTGCTGACTCAATGTTTTTTTACAGTAGTTTAAGCAATAAGTGACTGGAACTGTATGTTATGAAGTAACCTCAAAGCTATGACCTATTTTACAGAGATGTGTTCAGTGGCATCTGATAATGCTATACTGTACATTTTGGACGAATTTTCATGATAAATTGAAAAAGCATTTGCATATGTGTGTGTGTGTGTGTGTGTGTGTGTGTGTGCACTTATGTGCATGTATGTAGATGTTCTGTATGTACATTTGCATGTGTGTGTTTGCGTGTGCGTGTGCGTGTCTGTGTGTGTGCGTGCAGGCACTGTGTAGAACAGAATGTGCTCGTTCAAACGCATTTCAATCCCAATGCCTCATCTTTGAATCCTCTTTCATTTCCTGCTCTCACAAGGCAAACACATTTCACATTCAGCTGCAACACATGCAGAGTTAAGACACAAACACAGGCACACGCAGTATACAGTTCAGGAGCTGGAAGTGCGCACTCGACGGTAAGCGAGGCCGATGGTGGTTTGAACAGGAAACGTGAACAGGGAGCAAGAAGACAAATATCTCTTCACGCTGTCACCTTTTCGAAACAGGCATGCTTACCTGCAGAGCGTACATCTGTACCGCAACCAGCACACACACACACACACACACAATAAATGTAGAGCATATCAGCTGTGTATGTGTTTACAGCTGGCACAATAATCAGCTCTCATCTTCATGCATCAGCAGAGTCTTTGAAAGTGTGTGTGTGTGTGTGTGTTTGTGTCTATGTATGTGTGTACCTGAAGTCATTTACGCACATTGTGGGTTTTCGCAAAGCCGTACACACAACGGTGAGATAAGGGTGACTTATCTCACCACACTGGCTTCCTCTTCACACACAAACACACGCAAAGCCGTACACATAGCCCCAAACATACACACACACACACACACACAAACACACAAACGTTCATGCTTGCTCAGCCCCCTCCTCCCCTACCCCCCAAGGTCTCCGAGCCAACCGACATATATACTCATTACAGGAGAAAAATGAATGTTATACCAGTGCTTTTGACATTATCAAATGTGCAGTCAGCTTCTGAGTGGCCCTGACCTGTTCTTAATGTAGGTCTGTGGTAAAGGGTGTGTGAAATAGTCTGGGAGATAGAAACCTTTCACTTCCTGTGTTTATGCTTGTACATACTGACCTGACACTGCGTTGTGACTGACTGTTTGTATGTGTGTGTGTGTGTGTGTGTCTGTGTGTATGTGTGTTTTTCTGCACCCCTTTGCCCTACATTTCAAAACAGAGGGTTAACCTCTTCCACTGTGTAGGATGTCTGTCATGCACCTGAGTGCGTCTGTATGTGCGTATGTGTGTGTGTGTTTGTGTGTGTATGTGCTTGTCTTGCACTGTGTGGGTAGGGAGAGAACACCTCTTACTATGTCAAATATGCGAATACTGACGTATTTATGCGAACATGTACACACAACACACAAAAACGCCTGCACTGTAAACAAATTCATGCAAATTCACGCAAGTCAAATCACAAGTCCATGTATAGTCTCACATTTTAAAGGTACCATCTGAGTCGAGCATCAAAGTTTTAATCAGGAGACTGGGTCAAATCTCCAGTCTTTTTCCACTGGAGAAGTATTCTATTCTAAGTATTCTTTCTCATACATGTATAATGCAATTCCATCATAGTCATTTCTAGCAAAATGCACAATGTCCTGAGAGTCTTTTACTTTCTGCAGGTCACATCTGAGGCACTGGTCAAATAGAAATAAAAATTTTTAAATGTTCAGTTAATGTATACACATGAAGGAGCCGAACATGCCATCACTTTAAAAACAGTGATGCACATGCAAATATTGAAACAAACAAACAAACAAACAAGCAAAAAAGGCCCTATTGCAAAGAAGCCCGGAAAAAATATATATATTCTGCGATGTAGGCCTCATATGAAAAGCATAAAGGTATGGTATCTGGAATCAATTCATACATTCTGGTTACTCAAAGTAACTGCTAGTAAGTACAGTGTTCAACCAAAGGTGCTAATGTGCTTCTCTCATCCAGTGTAAAATACTGATTTCAGAAAATGTGACAGCTGATATAACATTATCTGGTGAGATGACACATAAACTATCTGTTCTTGCGAAGAAGGCAGAAGCGGTGACCACTGTTTACAAAGGGTATTAAAGTGAGACACGAAGGCACAAGTTGTGCCTGATTTTATCTTGCTGCCGGGTCTCTCTCTCTCTCTCTCTCTCTCTCTGTCTTCAGATGGCTATGTGGTTAAAGCAACATTCAGGAGTGTCTGCAACGTGCGGTTACACAAAACACCCTGTGCTAAACTGAGCTTTGAAGAGGTTTCACTTCACTGCACAGAGGTGCTACTGGGTAACTTTCCAGAGTTCATGTTGTTATCATAATCTAATCGGGTAAGGAAAGGTGTGATTGCATTGTAACATTTGAAGAAACGTTGTGGCACAGCTGTTTCGTAGACTGACAGTAGTTTTCCATTATGCAAACTGCATGCATGACTTCAGTCCAGCCACTGACTGTGAAAACTAACTGAAGATATTTTAAAGAGCACATCAAGATGGCATTGTTATAAAGGTACGTTGAAACACGCGCTTCACAAAGACTTTTGTCAGAACATATCCTAAATGTCACCATCTATCACCAACACGTTATGCATATATGTACCATCCTGCACACACTGTGTTACTACTGACTGATCTCCGTAACCCCATAAAGTAAGTCTCATGAATGGCAATGCCTCCAATTAGTAGATTTATAGTGAATTTTAAGTTCAAAATCCCCCATCAAAGAATTACAGCCAGTGAAAGTGATCTTAAACCAAGTTTCATGTGTACCCATTTAGAGATGTATGTATTACATAAATGATTCATGGGGGGGACATAGCTTGAAAATGTACTGGTGTCAAAGACAAGTTCAGCATGTGAGGTTTCTGATCACAAGCAAAGAAATTTTGTGTTTATAGCTTGCAGTTTACAGCCTACATCTGCTTTACCTGTTTAGAACATGGCTGAAATAAACAAATGTTTATTTCTCCTGAATCCATCTCTGGCTTATCAAAAAAAAACTAGTGAAGCTAATGGCTCAGTGAACCACAGGATGTGTAGCACTGTGTAGGCGAGACTACCGGAAGCAGGCTAATGCTAACAATCAAAGTTCAGAAATGATTGGCCAGGCATGCAGCGAGGGGAAAGTTTCTTTTTTTCCCCCTAGTACCCATAGCAGGTTGTCCCAGTCAATCTCTGTCTAGTTCAAGTATCAGTGCCCTGTGTTGGGTAATTTTAAAATAGCCCAACACTTCAGCATAGCTATAAACATAACGGTTATGCTAGCTGGCGTAGCATGTAGGCTAGTGGATTTTATCCAGT
>NC_044498.1:46626035-46628535 GCF_902362185.1 Chanos chanos | reverse complement strand
GACCAGTCATTTACATTAGAAGAAGAGGGACCCAGAGGGCTAAAAGAAAGACAGGGCCAGGGGTCTGTGCTGGCTAATAGGGGGCCGTAAAAACACTGTAAGGCTATCGCCATGGCAGCCAGCGTGGTATTAGGAGACATCTGCCCGGCCCCAAAGCCAAGTGCCCCCTGGTAAGTGCCCCCCCCCCCCCACTCCCACCCCCTCCAGCCATGGCCCCCTTACTCTGCCCATGCTGCCCAGCACAGCAGATGTGCACAGGGAAGCCTCCTGGATCTTCGTAAGAGATCCCTCAGGTGCAAGGAGGCTGTGTGTGTGTGTGCCCATGTGTGTGGACAAGGCCTAAGATACCCTTGAAATGATGTTGGGTAACCATGGCTGAGATCTGTGCCTTTGGTGTTTTTTGAGCGAGAAGAAGAGAGAGAGAAAAATATTGAGAAAGAAACAGAGAGAGAGAGAGAGAGAGAAAGAGATGAGGAAAACAGGTGGTACTTGACGGTGCCCCAGTCCTCATAAATCTTGTCGGACTCTCGCACAGCCGTTTGGTGTGGGTTGTTATTAAAGGATTGTCCAGGATTCCCTCTGCTGTACTTGCTTTTGGGCAGAAACCAACTGTGACGGGCACAGCGCTTTAACTGGCTTTATCTCTAACCCAGCGAAAATGATAGGACTGACCCAAGAATCAGACCAAAACTCATATGTTTCTTCCAGAGTGCTCCCAATACCTCTTACGCTTCCTTTAGGCCGATTTGTGTGGAATGAGAGTGAGACAAAATAAAGTCAAGGTCAGCTAATCTGCGGTCTTAGTTTTGTGTCAGTGATTGAATGCTAACATGTATTAAATGTGAAAACAGTGCTTTAAAATTAAAGAAAAAATAAATCAACTGTGCCCCCCCCCCACCTCTTTTGCTGGTTCCAAAAGAAAACAAAATTCATCAGGAATTCACCAAAGCAAAATGCCCTGAGAACTTGGCATAGACGTCTGGTTACAGAGATCATCACATTAGCAATCAGTTGACAGAACATATTTATTACTGCATCAAACATTTTATACAATCTGATATGACTGTCATTCAGAGAATTGTCTTCATGTGGCATGCGCTGATAACTGATATTGACTGGGGACAGTTCTCAGTGGTTTACTCTCATATCTGTGATGTGGATTTTCACAACTGATTCAGCTGATTTCTGTGGCTGCCCATTCAGACTCCGCTGTCCCTCTTATGTGCCCCACAATTACAACTGATCTGTGTGTGTGTGTGTGTGTGTGTGTGTGTGTGTGTGTGTGTGTGAGTTCGGGGCCCTGTAGATGGCTGTAATCCCAGACTCCCATTCAGTGACCATGTAAAGGAGCTTTTATTGGAATTCTGTTCGTTAGCGCGCAACCATTGATTCATCCCTTTGCTCGGAATGAGAGCGCAGGCAGTGGCTGAAAGATGAACAGAAGGCCAGAGTGATAGAAAACGGCTTTGGAGAGAGAGAGAGAGAGAGAGAGAGAGGGAGCAAATGAGAGAAAGACAGAGAAAGGGGAAAAACAACCCTTCAGGGTTCCTTGCACAAAAGACAAAGCAGGGAAACAAGAGAGAGAGAGAGAGAGAGAGAGAGAGAGAGAGGGTAAGAGTGAAAAAGGTTAAAGGAGAGGGAGAAGTTGAAAGAGCAACAACGAGGGAGAGAGAGAGAGAGAGAGAGTGTGTGCCAGGAGAGAGCGAGTGTGTGAGATAGAGTGTGTGTCAGAGAGAGAGAGAGAATGTAAGAGACAGAAAGTGTGAGTGTGATACAGAAAGTGTGTAAGAGAGAGAGAGTGTGTGTGTGAGTGTGTAAGAGAGAGAGAGAGAGAGAGTGAAAGACAGAGGGAAACGCCTGCCAGGCATTGTGGAATTCATGGTCGATTTGTCCTTGTTTTGAAGAGCAGTGTGTTGTCAAAGAGAGAGATGGAGAGGAGTTGGGTTGGAAGCAGCAGATTGCAGATGCCTCTATTGGTGCCCAGAGTAAAAGAAAAAAAAAAAAGAAAGAGTAAGGGGGAAAGCAAGGCCTCCCCTCTTCAAAACCCCTTCAAAGTTCAGAGGCTTCCAGAAGGAAAGAGAAAAGAGGCTCTTTTTTTTTTTTTTTACTGTAAAGCACTGTGTCTTGGTATTGTGATGTTCTCAATACACTCGACAAGGCCCAACACAAGAACCACCCCAGTTCTCGTTCCTCTTTTTAAAAAGAGAGAGCGAGAGGGAAAGAGAGAGAGAGAGAGAGAGAGAGAGAGAGAGAGATCTTCACAGGGTCCTTCCCTTTTCAGACCAACGCCAGGCTTTTTCAGAGAGACGTGTGAAGCAGCACTCAGACATTCCTGTACAGAACCGGGGGGGGGGGGGGGGGGGGGGGGTGTGAAATCAATGTCTTCATTGCCTGTGGCACTGTTTCATTCAGAGCTAGCTACAGGGGTAGAGAGTGTTTCGCTGTACAGAAACTAGCAGGGTGCCGTTTCTTAGACCGCGGGGCATCGGGGGCTTTTTCG
>NC_044498.1:46616035-46623535 GCF_902362185.1 Chanos chanos | reverse complement strand
CCACCTCGCCCTTTGCCTGTTTCTGTCATTGTCATTAAGTCCTCTTTCCTCCCATTGTTCTTATTACCATTCACGCATACAGACAGTCCAAGGAGGATGAAAAAGAGCGAGGGATGCAGAAAAAAAAGACAAGATCACAGCAGCTGATGTGCCTCCTAACAGATGGGAGTTTTGTCACCTAGCTCAGTGTATCCCCACTGTATGTGGGTCAGGTCACATGCTTTTCTCTGTGTGTATATATACATGTGTGTGTGTGTGTGAGTGTGTGTGTGTGTGTGTGAGTAGTATGTTAGCACATGTTGCCACCCTGGGTTTTTTTTTTTTCTTTTTTTTTTTTTCTTTTTTTTTCCTGAAAGGCAAGATCCACATGTCCACATGATTAATAAGATTGCCTCCAAGTGTTCCGGAGGCACCACCATGTAACCGTGGTTACGCCAGTGGGCACACGTTGCCGCAGATACAGTTGAGGCAGAGGTTTTCGGTCATCAGACAGACCCAGTTTGGTTGCCCCATCTCAGCAGAAAAGGGTAATTATTTAGTCAATAATGTAAAACAAACTATTTTTTTTTCCCAATTGGTTCAAATGTAAAGACAGGAGAAACAGCATGGATGCAAAAAACTGATTAGACATTTTGTAATTTTGGCTGGATTTGAGGATACCCATCGCCCGCCACGCAAAACCCCCTGGAGGGATCCGCATCCAAGTCAATTTTGTGTGTATGTGTGTGTGTGTGTGTGTGTGTTACACTGACAAGATGTTGATGTTATACTGGCGAGATGTGTCGTTTGTATTTTTTTTAAGATAGTAAAGTACCAAGAATAATAAGCAAAAAGTTGAGCTTGTTCTAACAAGCATGGCTGACAGTTGCCATAGCGACTGATCTAAAGAAACTAAAGGGCACTCCTGCCTCCCAATTACATGTTACATCCCTAAGAATAATAGCCAATGAAAAAAGGAAACAAATTTTTACAAGTCTTGATTTCCGTCTCCATATGCATTCCATTCTATGACCATCTCTCTGCAGCAAATCTGTGCTAAAAACAAGCTAGCTAGCTAGCTGGCTAATTCAGCAAATGTATTTTAAAAATGCAAATGTATTTTAAAAAGTGTTTTTATGTAATCCAGCTCTTCTGTCAAACACCAACCATGCAAACACATCTGCTGAACCATTAGCAACTATTCATCTGCATCTTATTATACCAAAAGTTGCTTAAACCAAACTTTGAATGCTAAAAGACATTAGTCCAGCCAGCACTCTCAGGTCAGCAAATCCTCACCCCTACAGTGCTTGGAGCATAGATTCATCTCTAACTTAAGTGTTTCAGTTTACCCCACCCTAGACAGGGTCGTTACACTTATAAGTCTAAAGTAAACTGTCATTGTCGCCAAGTGATGTCACTTGTTGAAATAAGAAACTGGTGACCAAGTGCATAGCAACGTCCTAGTTTTCAACTTCTGTCATGCTGGGCTGAGTCATGCTATCTGCATTAAGCATAATTCTTCTGCATATATGGGGAGACATTTTCCCCATGCTTTAAAGAGAAAAGAAAAAAGATTCATTAGAACTCCTTAAATATACAATGACATGCCCTGAAGCTCACATAAAGCATTTCTCTATATTCAGCAGGGTTTTTTTGTTGTTGTTGTTGTTGTTCATTTAATCTCATTTAATCCAGCATGAATAGAGATGACTCATAACACAAATGAAGACATTGACTAACACAATGGAATCACGAGTCATTTATCTGTAACATTCCCTCGTTCGTTCAGTTGTTGTTTTTTTTCATGAAGGGAATAGTTAACCTCTTTCTAAGAGAATTTAATCAGTCACTTGTCTTGCACATGATCATAAATGCAGTGAAACTTTTTAATGAGGTGAAACCCATCAAATCTGTGTCAATATTCTCTCTCTCTCTCTCTCTCTCTCTCTCTCTCTCTCCCCCCTCTTTCACTCTAAAAGTGGGTCGTGACTATGTCTGGCTAATCCCTATGATGCATACCTGTTTGTACAACCTGCAAGTTCTCAGGGTTTTCTCTTACATAACCACAGAAAGGAGGCCAAGTGCCTGTCAAAAGGGGAGGAATAATAATTAAAAAAAAGAAAGAAAAAAAAGTAAGCATGTAGAAAGAGAGAAGGAGAAGGTGGTGTGGGTGAAAGAATGAGAGAGGTGGGCTGGTACTCTTCACAGGTAATTACTCGTTTTGTTCAATTAGAGAGGAATGCCTTGGCAGCTCTGTGTTCGTTCCATGCTAGATTGTGTATTCGAAAAAAAAAAAAAAGAGAGAGAGAGGGAGAGAAAAGGAGGGGTAAGGAGCGGGGCCGGGGCAGGTGGGGGACCAGGAAGAGGTGAGGGGATTTTAGGCTAAAGTTAGACTAAGATGGTCCTCTTATGTTCATGCTTCAGTCACACTCATAGTCTCACAGCAGTCCTTCAGAGTGCATGGGTGATGACCGAAACCTGGGTAAGGAGGAGTTCTGTGAATGCTTCTCTTGTTTTCTCGACAAAACAGGTGCCACGTTGGAAAAGGCTGACTTACGTCCATACCAAGCTTTACCTGTGACACACCATCCATTTAAATATCTTGTGTAATTGCATACAGAGGTTGTACTATAGGAGAAAATTAGAGGGTTTTTTTTTTTTTAATAAACAATTCAACATGAAGGCTATCGCTAGCATCTTAATGCTGAAGATTTAGATCTGTTTGTGTGTGTGCGTACCGGGAGTATTATGTGTATCGTGTGAATCACTCATGACTGCGCACCTGGGAGTGATGTCACCCTGCTCAGGGAAAGATTGATAGGTTCCTTTAGTGAGATGTAACAAACATTGTTACAGTGTTACGTAACAGTGAACCTCCAGCTCGTTGGCCAAAGTAAAACACAGCAGAGCAGAGAGACATCATCCGTGGGCTTACATGCCCCAGGCCCCTCCACTGGCCGGGTTAATGATTAGACTAGGGGAACGTGATAGTTCACCACTGCACCTGTTTATGTCATCCAAAGAAACCGAGCCAAACTGCTCCAAACTCCAAACTGCTGCTCTAGCAGTCTCAGCTCCTCCCTCATTGTTCCTACTGACATGGAACATTTAGCATGAACAATGCATGGTGTGTTTGTGTTTATGTTTCTGTGGGGTGTGTTAATGTGTGTCTGTCAGAGAGCAATGTGTGTGTGTGTGTGTGTGTGCGTGAGTGTGTGTGAGAGAGAGAATGGCTGTAAGATTGCTACTGTGGAAAGGGTCTAGTGTGCTCTGAGAGGAAGCTAAAGAGAGAAGAAAAACAAAAGCTACGGACATGCTAACTCGTCTCTCGCGGCAGCCCGAGCCGTGGAGGAAAAGAATAAATCGTCCAGTCGTAATTTCAGTGGTGACAATGACAACAGTCTCAGTTGCAGGAGCGAAGTGGAAGCGGTGTGTCTGAGAGGGGAGGAGAAAGAGAAACATCTTGTGACTGGGTAGGAACAAAAAAAAAAAAAGAGAGTAAATGAAGCTCTCATCCTCTGTCCTACAGCTTGAGTGACAGGTGTGAACTGATTCCAGTAATCTTTGTTCATAATCTGTCACATTTACAAACACACACACGCACACGCACATACGCACACACACATTTTCACTTCCAGTCACACACTGTTGCTCAAGGCCCAGAACTTCACTCTTAGCTTAGCGCTTAAAATCAACAGAAGTCAGAGTTTTAAGTCAACAAAAACTCCCTTCTGTCTCCACATTATTGAGGTGGAACACATTTGCTCTGCTGGGTTATGCAAGGTTGAAATGGACGGGTACCTGCACTGACTTGAACATGAGTGGAACATGCCTGTTAGGGAGTGGAGTGACAAGACATTTCAGATATTAGTCATACTATACAGTATAGACAGTCATCTGTCCATGAGCAGACTAAATGTCAAAAGGTTCTAATCATTTTGTATCCGGAACTATCATATTATCACACGCACACACACACACACACATAAACACACATTTTATACAGACATGGAAGGAATTAATAACTTTTTTGGATTTCAGTGGTAAATCGACCTGATTGTAAAAGTGCACTTGACTACATGCCCTGAGACGAGCGTCTGTGGGAAACAGGACGGGTCACTGGGTTTGACTGACACCCAGTCATTTTTCTCATTCTTCTCATGTCCCAGGCACCAGCAGATTGCTGGGTATAATTCCAGCTACACTCAGAGAAAGAAGAGAGAGAGAGAGAGAGAGAGAGAGAGAGAAAGAGAGAAGAAAAAAGAGGGAGAGCGACAAAGAAACGTGAAGCCAAAGAGTGTGTGAAAAAAGAAAGAGAAAACTTAAATCAGATACAGTGTGTGTCATAGTGGAGGAGGAATGAGACTGAGAGAAAAATATATCAGAGACAGAGAGAGAGAGAGAGAGAGAGAGAGAGAGAGAGAGGGAGAAATAGAGAGTTGTGAAAGAATACTTCTCTTTGAAGCCAGGCTGTCTGACCTTGGGCAGTTGCGTGATTTAAGGCTCAGGGTCAAGAGCGGGGCGGCAGACTTAGTGGACATAGTTTCTACCTCATTAATAAGCTACTCTTCAATGTCACCCAGTGAATCGGCCCAGTATTACATAACTACATACCTGACAGCTTTCTGATTATGCCAGGCAATATGCACATGCAAACAACCACTGATTAACCGTGTCTGTTTAATATACAGACACACATGGCTGCTCTCCCCATTCCTTCCCCTTCTCTCTCTCTCTCTCTCACTCTCAAACACACACACACACACACACACACACACACACACACACACACACACACAAACACATTCAACCCTCTGGCACATATTATCATGTCAGAATTTATCACCTAAAACCTTTCGGCATTTTTGTGTCATGCGTCATCTACTGAATAGCTTGAGGGAGCCTGAGACTACCTGAGGGAGTTCAGCAATTCTTTTCAAGCCTTTGACAGTCGAGTACAATAAACTGAGCCTTTGACATGCTTTTCCGAGTCACTCAGAAGTGCACTGCCTTTTTCAGAGTGAATCAAAAAACACATGTATCTGTGTTAAACAGAGAGAGAGAGAGAGAGAGAGAAAGAGAAACAGTGGAATCCTCCTCATTGGTTGATTAATTGAATTGCTCTGTCAGTGGGAGCACACTGATTCAGACGAGAATTCACTGAAACGCGTAAGGACACACTGGAGGGCATGTACACACTCAATATCTTTAGTGTGTGTGTGTGTGTGTGTGTGTGTGAGTGTGTGTGCGTACAAACACATACACTCACGCATACACACACAGTCCCACAAAATCTGCTGATGTCTTAAGAAAGACACTACGATTTTGGGATGCCCTTGAAATGGAGCACACAAAAATACACACACACACACACACACACACATACGCATTCACACACATAAGCAGACGCACACAACAGGCCAAACAACAACGCGAAAAAAAACGAGTTTAAAAAAAGCCAGAGGTTTCAGAAATGACAATGTGTGCCAGGATTATGTTCTGCACGAACACCAGTCGGGAGAGAAAGTACCGGTTGCCGTGCCAACACGTCTGCAGAAATGACATGTGGGCCATGAACCGCACTGGGGCCGTGCCCTTCAGATTCCCACCCCTCTCTGGGGGCCCTCCCTCAGGGGCCAAACTTTTCCCAGAATGCCCCACTCTCATATTTCACTAATCCCTTATAATTGTCCTGTTTTCGAAACTTTAACGGCAAAGTGATTTTCTTTTTTTCTGTTGTTGTTTTTTGATTTTTGTTTTTTTTTTCTCTCTCTCTCTCTCTCTCTCACACACACACACACACTCTCTCTCTCTCTCTTCTCTTACCTCCAGGTTTTTGCCTGGCTAACCCGACGGTCTCATTTTATTCTTGGCAACTCTTAGTTTGGTGACCCGGCAATCTGCAGCGGGGAACTTGGACCGAGCTGCAGACTGGAAAAGGCCACTTTAGCGCATTACTCATATCCTCTGGGCGGACTGAAGGGGGGGAAAATGCGTTTATGCTGGTATAACAGTTAAAGTGATTTATGACTGCACACACAGATTGAATAAACACATCCGCTTCAAGTTCCTACACACATTGCTTTACACAAATGTGTGTGTTTATGTGTGTGTGTGTGTGTGTGTGTGTGATTCTCTTATATTTACTGAATGTGAAGACAATGACAGTAATTGTGAACATGCTAATACACATGCCAAGACACATACTAACCTTAAACATACTAGACGCCCACTGAACATGGACATTGAAAGAGAGAACAGGAACAAAGATGAATACGGACATTGAAAGAGAGAACAAGAAAAAAGATGAGTGGGTATGAAAGAGGAGGCTGAGACTTTCACATGGAGAAATTGTATCAGTGAAGTTGTGGTAGCAAATAGAATTTGCACATATTAGCGTTGACATGTTGTTTGTGGGTGATAGTCTGACGGTACTTGAACACTTTTAGGTTCTTGTTTTTGTTTTTGTCTCTTTTTTTGTGTGTGTGTGTGTTCTCTCTTTGTCAGATTGGTATGTAAAATATCACTAAACACTCGCATTCATTGTTCAAAGTCTGCGAGGACTTTTTGCATCTGTGCGTTTGTGTTAGCGCTGACTCACAGCACCGTGCTGATGGCTTCCATACCTTTTATCACACCATTTATCCTGCATCACTCCATCCTTCTCTCATGTCTCTGCCCTCCTTTCTTCCCACCCCCCCCCCCCCACCCCCCCCCCCCCCCCCCCATCATCCCCACCCACCCCCGCCCCATCATCCCCACTCCCCCTCTTCAAGTGACCATGAACCAGACCAGTACTCCAAACACAGCTGCGCCGATGGCCCTTAGTCCTCTGTGACCTCTCCCTCTCTGCCCCCCGAAACCAGACGATGAATCAGATTGCGATGGCTTGGAAGACAGCGCTGTTGTACTGAAGTGTGATATGAACTCGCTGACGGAGAGTTCAGGACGACACAATTCTTCAGATCCATCTGTTCCTGAGGAGACCCAAGGGATGGGCCTTTGGTCTTTTCCCACAGGTTTCTGTTTCTCAGTGGCCAGAGTGGGATGATGGGGGGGTGGGGGGGGGCCAGCAGTGACCTGCTGTTGACACGAGTTGACCCCGGAGTGTGGAAGGCACAGGGAGCCGGAGAGAGACAGCTCATGTTTGCATTCCTCACATGGTGACTCTCTCTCACAACCTCACCCGCTCTGGTCCTCTGCTTTGTCTCACACACTCACACACACACACACTCACCCCCACACGCGCGCACACTCTTTCTCTCTCTCTCTCTCTCTGTCTCTCACCCACAATTCTGTTTTTCTCTTTCCTCATCCTTTAACTTTTTCTATGTGTCCTCAAACCAAATGATTCAACATCATCAACCTGATGACTCACTTGATAACTGCATTCTACTTCACCAAATTGACCCAAAATGGCCAAAAGCCCCCCAAACATACTCTCTCCCTCCTTCGCTCCCTCTCTCTCTATCTTTGGAGACAGTTTGCACAATGTTTCTGTACTAGTTATTGGAGCCA
>NC_044498.1:46611035-46613535 GCF_902362185.1 Chanos chanos | reverse complement strand
AATGAAAGTGTTATAATCAGAGAGAGACCTAACTATGCTGACAGAAAAACAGGAAAACGGAGATCACAGAGTCCCAGACAGGGTGTTGAAGCCAAGAGGGCAAAATGAAGAGGAACACACACACACACACACACACACAACCTCAGTTAACTCTGTCCGGTTTTATAATTCAGCTGTACAGTGTGCTCCCATCATTCCTTACCCATGATCCCCTGTTGGCCTCAGGAAAGTTTTCAATGGAATTTTCTGTTAATGGGACACACTTACGTGAATGAATCACTTTCCTGAGGATTGGGCCCATTTACCAATGAGCCTCTAGCGACGTGATTTGCCTCTCGCTCTGCCAGTAGCTTTTTCACACATTCTCTCTCTGACCTGTTCCATCACATTCACTCCCGACGGGGCCGTGATGTAACAAGCACCTGTCATCACCTCCTAACCTTCCAACATGAGAGCAGAGAAGAGCCGTCAACGAGAGTGCACCCTCACACACACACACACACACACACACACACACACACACACACACACATACACTATCTCTCACACACACACATACACACACACACACAGACACATTCCATCATATGCGCGCACACATACACACATACAAACACAACTTTTCAGGCACACAGTCACACAAACATGCCCAGACACTCACAGTCAGACAGACACACATATACACTCTCACATACACGTACATGCAGTTATACAAACACACACACACACACACACACACAGCTACACAGACACATATATATTTACACACACACACACACACACACACACATACACACACACACACACACAGAGACCCAGTCAAAAAGAAACAGACAGCACACACACAGTTTATCACATATCTACATGCACTCATGATACAGACACAAACAAACACACACCTACTCAGGCATACTGATATTCCATTACACAGACACACACACACACACAATAATCCAGATCTCTGTTATGGTCTCCTCATTTGTTCTTGTCAGTCATCTGTCCTCCTGTTTCCCATGCTCCCCTGCAGTGGCCTGGAAAAAGAAATGCGAGGCAGCCAGGTGCAGAGTGCTTTATCCTGTGATGTCACTTCCTTCCCTCCCTGGGGTGCTCTGAGATAGAACAAAGTGAACATCCTGCTCTCATAGATAGTGCTATTAAAAAAAAAAAAAATTAAAAAGTCATAATTTTATCCTCACCAGTCATACTTAACATCATAACTCCATAAATATTACACTTCCTATGGCTTGCTAATGCCCCAATTTTCCTTTCTAGTCAACAAACACATTGTCACTGACGTACACAGAGTCATAAGCACACACACACACACATACGCAAACACACACACATACGCAAACACACACACACACTCACACACACACACACACACACACACTCACACACACACACACAAGAAAAAATAAGTCTTTTAAGTTGCTGCTGACAGAGATATTAATCTGTGACTGATAACAAAGACCTGTACTGTGGCCTTCAATCAGTTCTCCTACAATGTAAAGGTTCACATTGGTGTCATATCTGATTGGAGGACTTGATGGCCCAGTGTGATTGAAGACTTTGCACGTATTGGTTTTGGCAAACACTGAAGGCACCTGAGGTTTGGTTTCCTCACCAAACAGCCTCCATCTCCAGGCAGTCACGTGACCGCGTCGGCTGACGCTTGTCATTTCTGGGAGGAGAAGACCGAAAAACCTGAAAACAAACACGCAAAAAAAAAAAGAAAAGAAAAAAAAAAGAAAAAAGTTTATTGAGTAAAACAGAAGTTGCTTGTTTAAGTGTATTCATGTGTGCATGTGTGCCATGGTTACATTTTATTTAATCACAGGTGTGTCAAAATCACATGGGGATTGTATTGGGTGTTTGGGCCGGTTCCAAAAAAAAAAAAAAAAAAAAAAAAAGCTGAAACAATTGAAAACATTTTTGAACCGTTTCCAACTGCCTTTCAAAACATACAGAAAAAGCACACACACACACACACACACACACACACACACACACACAGACAAAAGGATGCATGTCTCCCAGTACTGTTTGCCAACGGCTCTGCTACCCACAGAATTCCTGTGAACCAGTTCGACTACAGAGATTACTTAGCTCCAGAGAACTCATTTTGAAAAAGAGGTATAGAGTTTACTCAACAGTCACAAATTTTATGACCCTTTTTTATGGCTACTGCAACATGCTATTGTACAGGATTACAGGATGCTATCATAAACTGAGTAATCCTGCTGGATAAGATGGGAGTGGTCTGAGACGGTACGTTTGAATGCGAGTTTTGTTTGGGTTGTTCTGGTTAAGAGGCTATTGTGGTTGTAAAGAAATAAGCAAGATGTCATGATTAAAAGACCGGAGTGACGTTATTGAATTATGGAATTACGAAGGTTTTATGAAGGTATGCTGTCAGTGTTGTGAACATTAAGTGAGTGGCGAAAAGCTGCCAGGAAACAGATTTGGTTTTTTTTTTTTTGTAAGGTGAGCTTGTAGG
>NC_044498.1:46601035-46603535 GCF_902362185.1 Chanos chanos | reverse complement strand
AAACAAAAAACCAAATAAGAGTATTTTAAAAAAACAGAACACAATTAAACACAGACCGTTAGGAAGAGAAAACAGGGAATGGTTTTGTGTGTGTTTGTGTGTGTGAGTGCGTGTGTATGAGTGGATGTGTGTGTGTGTGTGTATGTGTGTGTGTGTGTGTGCGTGTGTGTGTGTGTGTGGGTGCGTGCATGCATGTGTGTGTGTGTGTGTGTGTGTGTGTGTGTTTGTGCGTGTATGTGGGTGTGTGTGTATGTGAGTGTGGGTGCGCGTGCGTGTGTGCGTGCATGCGTGTGTGTGTGTGTGTGTGTGTGTGTGTAAGGACAAAACAGTACACTTAATCCTAGCCCTGGACGGTTTGTGCCACCTTACTGCATAAACAAGATTGGACCACACAGGCCAAAGGCATTGGTTTCATTCACATTTAAACAGAAGTCTCTCTCCCTCTCTCTCCCTCTTTCTCTCTCTCTCTCTCCCTCTCTCTCACTCATTGTCCATCTCTCTTGCTCTCTCTCTTTCCACAGCATACACTTCCTTCCTTCCATGCACACAAAACCCAAAATAATAATATTAAAAAAGACCTGGAACAATCGCTGGCTCTGATAACTCCTAACTCTGAGGGAAGCATTTCATTTTGCAACAGACACTTTGGTGGTCAACACGTGCATGTCGGGCGGTCCCACATACGGATAAAGGCAACCTCCCCTAGTTCATGTGATAATGTTTTGGATGCAGCTGTTGTTTACAGCACACAGCTGCTGAGACAATGAGAGCCTGTAGTTCAGAGAGCCGCCTTACGCGCGCACGCCTGTCCCGGTCCAGACACAGGCAGCGAAAAACCCAACACGGTTTAACCCGGAGAGTCACCGCCGGTCCGCGCGTCTCGCTTTTTACGGAGCCGTTCTTTATACTGATTACGAACGCCGACCTCTTCTATTTCATAACCGAGCGACAATCACATCAATCAATGATTGGAAAAGCCAGCCATAAAGCGGGTTTCAAAGAGCAGTCAAACAGGCGTGGTTGGGACTGAGACAGTAACTTACGCGGTTGACTTGGATAACTGGGTCACGGATTAGGGCAGCTTTGTGATGTTGAAAAAATCAGAGTGGGGTAAGGTTAAGTAGGATGGCGGTAACTGGTTTTATGTGACATGTGGAGCAATGGATATGTTGTCTGTAAAAAAAAAAACTGAGGTTTACTTAGGAGGGTAATAAGCAACGCTGAAGGGAGAAACAGACAGGAGACAGGAGAGTGTAGGCGTCAAAAAAGAACAGCGTGTTCCTCCAGATGTTTCCAGATGCTTCCAGCTTTTGACACCTGGCCCGCAGGTGAATGGGTGCAATGGTGAGGAGACTTTGTAATACAGAGGACAGTTTTTAGTCTGCAGATGAGTTTATTGAGTACACTGAGTCACGTAAACACACATTCATAGAGAGTGAGAGAGAGAGAGAGAGCACACACCCTTACATTAATACCACATACTTCATTTTACTGTACTTTTCTTTTTCCTTTCTCAAACTCGTAAACAAGCAAAGCTCATAAACACACACACACACACACACACACACCCACACCCCAGTGCTTGAGGCCACAGCGAGAGCAGCTGAATATATGAATGGAGGCTCTGAACCTCAGCTTCTCTGGCAGTAACGGTGCAGCGTTTGGTGGAGGCTCGTTAAGAAACACAGCTCAGCTTGAATTCACCGTACACTCCACCGCCCCGCGGCCCGCTCACACACCTTCTGTTTAGGGCCCGCTCGAAAGAGAGCGCATGTTTATCGTGCGGAGAAATACACACTCTTTTTTTTTTTTTTTTGGTGGTGGTGTCAAACGTAGACTCAGGCCAGCCAGGATGTGTACAAACATGCTCTGTTTAAGATGACTGAGTCTTACTGGGGGACTGCACTTAGGGCCAACACACCGAGGACACGCTGACGGCCTCGGCAAGAATTCCTCCGCTCAAGCTCTCTCAGCGCACCGTGTTTATCGAATTTAGTAGGAGGGGGGGGATGTTATTCAAATGGTGGTTTCAAATCACATACGAGCAAATATGTTTTCTGTGAAAGGGGAAGAGTCAAGCATATAGGTCAGAAAATAAAAATGAATGATTTTCTGATTCGCTAAGTGCTGAAATACTGCTGTGTGATTGGTCAAATAGTTCAAACAACAAAATTGCACCAGGCAAACAGACGCTAATGTGCCATTTATTGTACCAATAAGGGCTTTGATCATAAAGCGCTGGGTTGCACAAAAGAGTAAACAATCCTTGGTAAATCAAAGAACAATTAATGAAAAACTTAAAAAAAAACCCAAAACAATATTTCACAAACAATACAATAAATTCATGGCCTGTTGCGTGTAACGTTTGTATGTGGTATCAGTCATGAAGCTTAACGGGGACTGATAATCGGAGTTGGTCTTCATGAGACAGGAACTCATAACCGAACCACCTGTTGCTGCTATCTCACCAGTTTGAGATATCTGCGATCGGGTTGGGTGG
>NC_044498.1:46573535-46598535 GCF_902362185.1 Chanos chanos | reverse complement strand
TGTAAAGTTTGGTATTTGGACCATGAAAACAATGAATTAAACACGAGTGTTTTGATACTGAATGGGAAAGGTTTATGTACAGTATTCATTTGTTAGAGTGTAAATACTGTGTGAGATTTTTGAAAAAGGAGGGGTCTGTGTTGGAATTTATTTGCATAATGTTTTTTTGCACAAGTGTCTGTATGTTAAGTGTGCGCAGACTCGGAGATAGTGGTTTATTTGTGGGGTGTTTTGATGTGTGCGTGTGTGTGTGTGTGTGTGTGTGTGTGTGTGCGTATGTGTGTGTGTGTGTGTGTGCGCATGTGCGTGTGCGTGTGTGTGTGTGTGTGCGTGTGTGTGGCATACTGAGATAGGATAGGGTTTATTTAAAGACACATCCCCACATCTCACTCCCTCACTGTTAGATCTCTTACATGTCCTAACCCACTTTTACTGCTGACGGTCCATGGGTGGAAACAGAGCCTTCAAGAGCAGATATATCTGCCTGCTCTCTCTCTCTCTCTCTCTCTCTCTCTCTCTCTCTCTGTCTTTCCCTGGAAAAAACGGTGAGCTGACGTAGCACTCATTTATCGAACAGTTGGTTCTAAATAGCCCGCACCAGTTACAGTTATAATATCTCTCTCTCTCTCTCTCTTTCTCTCTCTCGCTCTCAGCTGACTGCCACAGTAAGAGTCACTGTGCCAGAAAAAGTTTCATATTGCACATGCCCAAAAAAAAAAAAAAGAATTCAATTACAATGCCTAGAAAGCAAATATGAAGGGAAGTTCTGAAAGTGACAGCAGAGAGTTAGAGAAAGTTAAATAAAAGAGAGAAAGGATGAGAGAGGGAGAGAGAGAGAGAGAGAGGGAGAGAGAGAGAGAGAGAGAGAGAGAGATAGCATTAGTATTTGAAGAGAAACATCCTCAGGGTGCACAAACACTCATTTCCTCTCTCGACCTTTATCAACACGGCTTTTGTTTGAAAGGCAGAGATATGGGATTTCGAACGTGAGAGGCCGCACCGACTCCCCCCAAAAAAAAAAAAAACCCTTCCTCATCTTCTCCCCTTCGCCAATATCCGGCCAAATTTCACCTTTGACCCATTCTACTTCCTCTGAAACGCTGGTCTAACCTCACAAGCCAATTGGCCCCCTTTTCATAAATTGTTGTGGGTCCTCGGTGGATTATTCTCCTGTGCTGTGGCCTGGTGTCGTTTCCAGGTACTAGGCACTAGAAGTTTCCAGATAATGATCGAGTCTTTACGGCGCTCCCCGCACCACTGCTCAGCTTAGCTACAGCATTTGTACAGCACAAACATTTTGGATGATTACATGTAATTACTTTGTGGTACATATGTACACATACATACACACACAAACACACTTACACACACACACACACACACACACACACACAGAGAAAGAGAGAGGGAGGGAGAGAGAGAGAGAGAGAGATACACACACTCAGTCCGAAGCTCACCGAGCTCAAAGATTTCTGTTTGGAGCAGAAAACTGTTTACTCAGTAATAACGCAAACTTGAGGAGTCATCGACTACATAGCTGCCAAAAAGTCAGCCAAGTAAACACCTTCATTAAATGTTTTCAAATAAAGTCTCCACTTATGGGCATGAACTGCTCCATAATTTCATAATCCTCTGAATATGGGCACATAATGTACATGAGCGTGTTTGTGTGCGTATGTGTATGTGTATGTGTGTGTGCGTGTGTGTGTGCGGGTTTAATTGCACTAGAGTATGTTTGCATGTGTAACGGACCACAGCACAGAAGTATGTATTTGAACAGCTATGATTTTATAGCACCATAATCAAAAGCCTTGATGGAGCAAAACTGGTTCTGGTTTCTACCACAGAGGGAAAAAAGAGACTTCTTCATGCCTCGGAAAAATTGGAAAGTCCACGTATTCCTGACACATCCAAATGATTGAATCATTTGGTGTCACATACTAAGATGTGTTGTTCGTGTGTTTTCAAAATCTGGAATGTTCTTCTTCTAGCCGTTTAAGGATTTACTGGAGTGCCATGAATGAGTCACGCCTTCCTTCATTAGAGTAGTAACACTTCCTTATCACAGCACCGTCGGATGTAGGACTCTAGGAATCACACCCATACAAATAAAAGTCCTGTCGGAACAAACACAGTGTACTGATTCATGGTTTCAGGTGTACAAGGCAAATTTTGACCAGCATGTCTCTGTGTGCATGCGGGTGTGTGTGTGTGTGTGTGTGTGTGTGAGAGAGAATATGATTGTGACAAAGACTATCTGTTATCCAGTACATAGTGTACTTAGTGTATATGACTGGAAGTGTGTGTGTGTGTGTGTGTGTGTGTGTGTGTGTGTGTGTCTGTGTGTATGTAAAGCCCTCACAGAATCCAGATATTCTAGTTTATTTACAGTACTTAACCAGTCTATCTTAAGTGTACCGAGGCAATGATATCTGATATTTCAGCTTCTCAATAACAATTGCCCATTTAGCTTTTCCCACATTCACCGCTTGCCTTCAGTCTGACTCATTCTGTAGTTTCCTTTTACATTCCCATTTGTAACCAGCATATATTTACCAAGGCTGACAGGCTCACTCTTACTGTAAACGACAAAGAACAATAGAGAAGTCCAAAACAGTCTGAGTCAAGATGCAGAGGAGTTACCCCATGACAAAAGAACATTCGACGTGCCATAGGCCAAGAGTTTACCAAACTGATCACCAGATGGGTCAACAGTAGGTTTTGGAGACGCTTCAAACGTCTCCCTCTGTCTGTTTCTTGCGCATTTCCCTTCTCTCCTTCCTCTGTTGACCAGTGTTTAGGGAGTGCTACCTTAAAAGAAACACAGGAAAGAGAAAACAAGAGAACATAGCCCTTGGAAAACCACCAGCCACATCACTATGGCTCACTCCATTTTGGAGCCGTCATTAAAAATAGACTTTTTTTTTTGTACATTTTTGGATCAGGGCAATATCCTACGTACATGAGACTGTTTGGGTCATGTGACCATAAACAGTACTCACTTGGTTTACCATTCACTCTCCCACCCCCACATGTGGGCCTGGGTTATTTCTTTCCAGCCTCTGAGGTAAATATCTGTTTATCCATCTTTAACTTGACAGGGTAGACCAAATAACTTCAAACATACCTGCACACCTCTGAATACTACTGAGGGGAATCTACATAGCACCATCCTGGTTACAACATGACTCTTTTACGGACATATCAAAATATTTAATCTTATATTTACATGACTCTGGACACAAATAGGTAGATACTGCAGGCAGACATTAACAATATTACAGTAACATGCAAAGCCAAGGACATTTCACAGAACTGCTGACACAGTCGTTTCCAAAATGTTAGTGTAATTCTTATAAGGTATTGAAGGTTGGCACGTTCATGAAATTCTTACTGGAATGGGAAACATCAAGGAAAATAAGACCATCACACTCACACGCGCACATGCGCACACACACACACACACAAACACAAGACACGGACAGATACAAAATGATTGCAAACATGTAACTGAGCTCTAAACCACGTGTGTGTTCTCTCTCCAGCACAAGGGAGAGCCACGCGTGTGTCGACCATCGGTCTATCAGCACGGAGTGATTCATACCCGTTTATGAAGCAGGGAGCGCCGAGCCTGCAGCCAGTGTTAGTAAACTAAAAGTCCGTGGAGGAAGTAGCTCATTGGACACACACACGGCTTGGTTTACTCTGGCGTTTGTGGATGCCGTCAGTGCTCCGCTCAAACGGCGACTTGACGGTAAACACTGACCTCACGCCAATGAGCTGTAAATATTTATGAAATACCAAAATGATGCGCGGGGTGAAGGAACAACCCTGCTTACAGTGGGCCTGACAACATTTAAAAAAAAAAAAAAAAACCCCACACAATTCCCCCTCCTCTTATCTGGAAATCTCGGGACAAAGCTCTAAACTCAAAGCTAAAAGTATATTCTGGACAACACTGGAAAGTGGCGGGCGGTACACTGTCTTCAGACAACGAGACGCTTCTCTAACCTTAGAAAGAGTGTGTGTGCAAACCATGATCTGGAATCATATACTCCAGACTACAGTGATACATGTACACTGATAATGGGGGGGGTGTGGGGGGGGGGCTGTTATTGGCAGACTGGTTATTTGTTGAGAGTAAGGCTATCACCAAAGGGAGGAGCTTCATCCTTAATGTTACTTTCTTTGGCTATTGCTGTATGTGACAAAGAGATTGGCAAGACTTAGCAGCATAGGGGCCTAACATTGGTCTATTTTCCTGACGTGAAATGACAGCAGTGTTTCAGGAACCCCCTGCTGTTCCTCAGGAAGGCATTGTGGCATAAACAGAAACTTCCAGAAGCTGAAAGGTCTTACTGAAAAGACTCATAAAGCTGACAAAAACAGCAGGAGAGAGAGAGAGCGAACAAGAGAGAGAGAGAGAGAGAGACAGAAAGAGTGAGGGAGAGAGAGAGAGAGAGAGGCTGGAAAAGGGCGGTGGTGAGGAACCAGACTCTTCCTGCCCCATAATCAGAAGTCAGAGTATTTCCTCTCATTGTAATAGGCCCAGACCCATTAACCAGACTTATCCACACATTCACCACACACACATGCACACACACACACACACACACACACACACACACACGCACTCACATACTCACGCACACACACACACACACATGTTAAATCAATACCTCATATACATACTTACAAAAACGCAACAACACTTATGTTCACCAGCAAACATACCAAGACTAAACACAACACATATCACTGAGAACCAGTACTCACAATCGAACCTATAAACACTTATAAACGGACACAAAATTATTTACACACAACAGTACATGAAGAAAAAGGATACAGCACATAAAGGAAAAGCACACACACGCGCGCACACACACACACACACACACGCAAAGGTAGACAGAGCTAGCTTGGCATGGAGGAGTAAAGTGTGGGTTCTGATAAACACTTCATTATGAAATGCAGGGGATTCAGTAAATATTTGCTCAGTCTTATCAGGTTTCCTTATCTTGCTGTGAACTCTCAACACCGCATCAGTTCCTGGGCCTTTATTTACTTAATGACTTCCCCAGCCAATGATAATCTCACAGAATGGACCATTGAGAAGAGAGAGGTTCTTCTAAAACATTAGGGGGGAACAAATACAACTAGTGAAACCGAGCAAAAGAGCTAAGGCCCAGTGACATAACTCAGTAAAAAAAAAAACAACCCAAAAAATCTCATCTGTGCACTGTATCTGTTTTTAAATCTCCAAAAACAGTGAATTTGTTCAAGGTGGAGCCTCTCTATCATAAAATGTCCCATTTCATCAAAAGAAAATTTATCTGCGGCTAAACTTCAATCAAGAGTTGTAATATGACTCCATTTTCACCTCCTTCAGTTTGGCAGCACTAGACAAAATGTAAGAAAGGAATGCCTCATGGAGTACGTTTCCTCATATTCCACTTGTGGAGTTCATTCAGATTTGTGATGGGAAAAAAAAAAAACACACACACACGCAAAAAAAAATTGGAAACACAGAGTCACACATTCAAGTAATTTATCACATGTTGTTCACACACTCTGTGGTGGCTTTGGAATAAATGTGAAGTATCGTGCCAGATGCGGATATTTTTACTCCCTTAGCATCATAACTAACATTTGACGAACACCTAATGAGCGTGAATCACTTCAGCGTCCTTGGTCGATTCATTAAAAACTCGTCTTGGCTGCTGAGATAGAAGAGGGTCAGCAGTTAATACTTCTTTGAGAGGAAACTTCATAGGAAACTTGACCATTGGAATAGAAAGACAAAGCTGATCTGAGATCTGTAGTTGGGGGAGGGGGTTATGGGTTAACAATCAGAGCCCTCCAGCAGGCAGCAGCCAGAGGCTGATCTGTATGCACAAAGCTCCACTGGCCCCATGCCAATTACAATCAAAGAGCAGACCTCTGTGGTTAGGCAGAGTCTAGGCATGCAGGAGAGCAAGGGGCAGAGAGAGAAAGAGAGAGAGAGAGAGAGAGAAAAAGAGAAGGGGGGGGGGGGTTCTGTGACTGGAACGTGCGTTTCTGTTTCTTTTCAGGAAGAATGAAAATAGTGCTGAATGTTTACATCAATATAAAGCTATTAAATAGCTCACTGAATGATCACTTCAAATCTTTCAATGAAAACCATATGGAAGACATTCCAAATGTTTTGTTTTGTTTTTTTTTTCCAAAATGATTTTATTGGGAGAACTACAAAAAAAAATGTACAGTACAAAGTTAACAGTCTCACACGCAATTTGTAGTGAACTGACTCCCCAACAACAACAACAACAAAAAAAAAACCCAAACACAAACAACTTTTGTTGTCTTTTTGTCCGTTTATCTTATTACATTCAAAAAGCTTTACTTCTGAAAAAGTAGTCAAAAAGTACATAGTGCGAATCCCCTGTACCTACTATGTACAAACAAACCGTGTTCCAAAAAAAACCCAAAAAACAAAAAAACTTCTCCGTCCAGCACGTTTGGAAGATTCAAACCATAAAAGGCAAGCAAATGAATGAGAAAGTCAAAAGAAGTGTACAGGAAAAAAAAGGGAATTAAAGACACTTCGGTTGTTGCTCCAAGGTTGTGTTTTTTTTTTTTTCTTTCCATTATTTATTTCTTTTTTTTTTTTTTCCCGATAAGTGGTAACAACCTTCCAGAAAGAAGTTCAAATTCGATTCTACATTCAACTCGTGTAAAACAATACATGTATGAAAATACTTTATTTGGTTAATTGTAAGGCATGTTAGATGTGGAAACCCCTTAGGCACTATGTAATAATACTGGGGCCTGGATTGCTACATTCTTAGGCACATGGTTGCTATCACAGTATGGTTGCCTACTCTTTTTTTTTTTCTCTTTAAAAAAAAAAAGGAAAAGTAAAAAATAAAATACTTTTTTGGTTATTTTATTTACTTGGGATCTTTGCCACTGATATCAGATGTATTCTTTAACTGAATGAAAAAAAATCTTAACGCTAGTACAAGTTTGGACGGTCTTTGACAACCACACTGTTTATACATTCTAAAGAGACATCTCTAGAGGGACATATCTAGGGATTCTTAAAAAAAAAATAATAATAAAAAAAAACGCCTTCCACAAGCAACATCCGAACAAACAGCAATCACGCAAACTTTAATGAACGTAAACAAGGAAACAAAATTAATGAAATAAATATCACATACAATCTCTTAAATTAAGATTTTTTTTTTTAACTCATTTACAATAAAATAACGAAGTGAAGTTACAAAAGAGACCAAACAAAAAATATATATATATATTACTGTGAAAAGAACATACACTCCACTTTATGTAGATTAATAATGGCGATCATAATTTAAACATAATAAAAGAATATAGATCTATTGCTTCATCATACTCGATAAATACAGTATGGACACAATTACCAATGTAGCCTATACTTTTCACAACATAATAAATAAGTTAAATAGTTCATAGCCAGTTACGCACCGCTATGTGATCACTCAAAACAGCTAAAAAAATATAGATTCAACCATCAGCAGTGATTTCCCAACAAACCGAACAAGAGTGCTTCAACTAAGCAACAAACTACACTAAACAACCAAACCACTGGGTGGCGCTGTGAAACTGGTTTAACTTTTGGAATGGAAGTTTTAAGCTTTCAGAAACGCATACATACTTTGAAAACTGATACACTTTGTCAAGGCATATTCTTGGTAGGATGGAGGAAAATCTGAAACCGCTCTGTCTCTATCGTTCAAAAAAAAGTCTTGTACACAAAAGCTTGTTGTCTCTGGAAAGTGACTGGTCTTGTTTGACCAAAGTCTGCGAATTAAAACGCAGCACAAACGCAAAGTCACAGGTGGAATGCCTTCTGTTGATACCTATTTTCGTATAGCTATCAGCACATACAGAAAATACATCTAATGCCATGAAAAGGATCTGAACATCCATTCCCCTGGATATCGTGAACAGATGTTGTCACTTTAAACGTTACACGTCGTTGACACCGTCTGATTTGCGATGACTATCGGAATCTCAAATCCTCAAGTCCACTCAAAAAGTAATTAACAAAACAACAAAAAGATTAATCATCTGAAATCGACAGCCTGCTGAAGATTGGCAAACGTCTTCCAGCATCCAAACTTGGCGATTCGGAGCCGCTGAGACTTCCAGAAGAGCTGAGGGACCCGCTTGCATAGCTCTCCCGGTCTGAGATGGAGTCAGGTGGGCTAGGAGGGGAGTCGAACACCGGCGACTCCGAGAGGCGGTGCAGGGACTGCAAGTGGCTGATGCTGTAGGGAGGAGAAGGGGGGCCCATGTTAGCCTGGAGTCCCCCATAGTAAGCACCATTCGTCTGGTTGGCATAGCCATTCTGCGTGTGTACAGCCAGCGGAGCTAGAAAGGCTTTCAGGTCTTGACCAGGGAAAGCGAAGGTGTTGTTGACGCAAGGCATCGTGTTTGGCGACAGCACATCTTCGTAAAAGTTAGACGAGCATGAGGAGTTGGAAGAAGGGGGTGGAGGAGTGCGGGACGTAGGGCTTTCGATGAGGGGAGAATCAAGTCCATGGTGGCTGGAAAAGCCAGAGAAACTGAGGCTGTGATGGAGCTTCGGTCTGTCCCTGAAGGCGCCTGGCTGTTGCACCACCTCCCTCTGACCGTAACCACACAGCTCTCTGGTCGTCTTGGGCTCTCCCTGGATATTTGCGTTAGTTGGGGCTGGTCTTCGTTCGTCTGCGTTGTGAATGAAATGGCACCGAGGGCCATATGGGCAAAAGCCGATGGTATGAAAGGTGCGGCAGGGCTCGGTTTTGTACTTCGGGTGCCGAGAAAGACTCCTCAGCTCGTGGTACCCATGAGCAAACTGACACTTTTCTCCGTATTTGCACGCACCGTTCTCCTCAAATGGCCTGCACAGCTCTGTTTTGTAACGTGTCGAGTTGATCTGAGACCCAGGCTTCTGCAGAACTTGCAGTTGCTGGCTCCGCTCCCCGTTTTCACTATATGCACGGTCACGAAACTTGTTCTCCTTGTTCATGATGGCGGTGTTGGTGCTAGTGTTAGCTGGGCTTTCCTTCATGTTATTGTAGGAACTGACAGGGTACTTGTTGCTGTTGGTCATTGAATCCATATTGCTGGTGGAGTTGCGGCGGAAAAATCCCGGAGTGTAGGAGCAGTTGTTGGTGGTACTAGAAGTTGTTACAGGAGCCCCGACAGCCTTCTTGTCCAACATGCTGTTGATATGAATTGCATTCATATTCAGGCTTTTATCTTGCTGTATTTGAGGGGGGGAAAGGGGAAAACGGGGAAAAGAAACAAGTTAATTCGATTGCCACTGCATCATTTTTTTTTTCATCATAACACGCTCCTACAACCGACATTTCAACTAAAGTTAGCCTGCTGATAAATCTGAAGGCGCGAGCGTCACTATCAGCACGCTGGCACAAGTCTGAAAATACAGTTAAAGTTAAAAGTCTGGTGAAAGATAAAAAATGCACACCCTTCCAGTTGGAGGAGTTCTGTTTTGAATGAAGCGAAGTAAATACCTTGTACAACATGTCGATGTCATAGAAAGCGGACAAGATGGTCGCAGACATTTCTTTTTCTGAAGTTTTCTGGTGCAGTTGCTCTCTCATTGGAGGACCTGGCAGGACCCTGGAGTACACGAAGCAACTTCTTTTAGTTTGCCACGACTGGTTTGTAAGAGGGACGAAGAGACGGAATAAAAATGCAATTCCAAAGATGATCTGACACTAGTAGAGAAAAGGGCTGAGATCCTCGTTTTGTTTTTGTTGTTTGTCTTCTCCCTCCGTCAATCGGCGAACCAGAGTAGTACTGCAAATGCCTGCTTTGCCCCACATATACACCTCGGAACAGTACGTGATAGAGGGAGGAGCTTTTCAAGTTGTTGCAAAGTTGGGTAAAGTTACGCCCCCATCTCCCCACTGAACTTTTTAGTGCTCACTCTCTTGAAAACTCTACAACTCTGAGCCATGCAGCTTTTAGACATAAGAGACGTTTGTACGAAGAGATTGTCCGACTTGATGCTTTCTGTTAGTGTCAGACAAAAGTTTTAATTGTTATACGTTGCTTTGACGCACTGAACATATATGTTGTCTGGCCTCGCAGAACATCGGGCATAACTACGCCATTTACAATTTGCTAATTCCTGTATTACAGTTTCCCACTTGCACATGGTTTACAAAGAAAAAAAAAAAGTATATATTTCACTTTTCCCAATAGTTGTAAATGTAATATACTATGTAATATACTTTGTGTGGTACGTAAAACCAAGTACGAATTGTAAACTCAAAAAATTCCGGTACAAATTTATGATACAGAAGAGTTAAATTTAGTTTCTTTGACATATATTTTGCCACCACGCTCTGAGCGCGTGTACATGTGAATCGCTAGAATGCAGGGCAAATAAAGTGGAACGTGCTTCTCGCGCTCTGGCACAAGGAAACATTCCTTGGGTTACAGTGGTTGCATAATCGCCATCTACTTCACAAAAACTGAACTGGTACGATGTTCAGTAAGCGGGTGACAGACGTAATAATTCCCAGAACATAACCTCAAATTATGCAGTTTTGCAACATTTCAAAAATGTACAACAGCTTGTATTTTATTTCTGAACGTAGCAATGAAGTACAAAGTAATTTGGTGGATCGGTGGACGAGCCGGTACTGATTCAAACATATACATGAACTGTAAGAAGTACAAAATTATTCAATGTATTAATTCATGATTAAAGGAAACCGAAACTGACCGACACTCAACACTATATCTGAAGTCGCTTCTTACTTTATCGCTTCACTTCGGCATGTATCAAACTGCGTTCATCCCAACCTAAAAATGGGATATATTATCAGGGCAGTATGAAAAGGAAGTCGAGATTTAATACCCAAACTGTGGTACAATACTGCCCTCTAATGATCCACTAGGGGAAAAAGTTGGAAAAACTATTTTAGGCGCCACCTGTAGTCCAAATGAAGACGCACTCAACTGTAATTAATTTAGATTTTGAGAAGTTTTACCACGTACTGAATCCACAGTCGGAAATCTGTTGCGGGTAAGAAACTGATGTGATTTTGGTGGGCTACTTATAGCGCTCTTTAAATGTAACTAAGTATATAAACTCGGACTATTCATGGTTATTTATTTTTTAGACATCAGGATAAAAATAATAAAATGACATACTTTTTAAAATCTGTGGCATAAATAGAATGTACATTCATGGTAACCACTGTATCATAACACGACTGCACTTTATTTATTTATTTTGTGGGGAGAGGGCATGGAGGAAGGGTACAAACATTACTAAGTGTTACATCATATTTCCAAAAAAGCGATTATTACTACTACGACCAAGGGGACTACTCAGCTGTCCACACACCCAAACTGGACACTCATTTGTCGTGTATGAAGTCACCTATTACGTAACTCCCAACCTCCTTTTTCTGGAAATCGTTTAAGTGCATCACTGCGCCTTAGCTACCCATTTTAACTTAGAGAGAAAGAGAGAAAGAGAGAAAGACAAAATACTGGGGCCTTAGATATATCCTCCGACGTCTCTTCCCCCGCCAGTATAAGCACACTGAAATATGACAGACTGAGAGATAACGTGTGTTAGCTTTTGCACTGATGTGAAAAAGAAGGTTCTTTTCAGCAACGTCAGCTGAAGATACTGTGCGTATTGTGGAAGGAATCCTAAACATCTGAGGTATAAAACTCAGTATTCTGTGGGTATTGTATGGGCTTACAATGAAGCAAAACTTACCGTTTCACTCAACTTTAGAGCTCCAATATATAATAATAATACTTTTCATCTTGATAAGCACACATGCACACATTGTTTGAGAATACTACTATTTCTCATACTGCAAGCAGACAGACAGAGGCGCACACACACACACACACACACAGGGAAGAAATGGTCTGGTGCTTATTATGCATATGTAAACCCCAAGGCAAACAAATACAGTAAAGCCAGGTTTTTATTGAATAAAAAACATTCTTTAGGCAAGGTCATGACTGTGCATAAACTCTGTTATGTATTTCACTTGTTAACAAAACACTAACTCCACCATTTAAAATGCATTACCAACACATCAAAACAACCTTTAATATTCTGACCAGAAGCAGCTTTGAAGAAGATTCATGGACATTCCATCATAATGAAAGAATCCAGCATAATGAAACAATCATAATATTTATACACAGACACTGGGGGGAAAAGATCTGTTGAACGTTTAGCTATTCCTGATTCAATTCTGGATTTAAAAAAAAAAAAAAAAAAGGTTTCTTCCTGTCTTTCTTCTTTACAAGTAACCCTGAGATGCACCAGAATGTGATGAATCATCTTTTTTGTTGTTGTTGTTGTTGTTTCTATTTGTATGTCTTTGCATAAATACACGCTGCCAGCTGCGCAGTGATTAAAATGACATCAATTTAACAAACGTTATCAAACAAGCGAAGGTCAAATTCAGAGCGATCAGACTCTGTCTTCGCCTTGTGCCAGGAGGAGATGAAAGTCCAGCAGACATCATCAAGAGAGTTCTTGATACTGACGGTATCCGGGCCTCAGCGAGATGGCACGGCTGATTTTAGCTTGTCCAGCACAGTCTGGGTGAGAGCTGCCCTATCACCTATCAGTTTGAGTTTTGCATGCTCGATGGTGGCGGAGAACTGAGGCAGCGGAGGGAGATCGCTTTCTCCCCGTCGGGCAGAGCGCGCGTTGGCGTCTCGCGCGGCTGACAGCCGGTCTATCTCTGCCACGCTGACGGGAGGGTCGCGGGACACGGGCGAGAGGGCGCAGAGGTGCCTGTGGAGCAGCCGCGCCCATTGCAGAGGCTCCGCCCACAGATTCAAATCCCCCTTCTCAAAGAGGAACTCTTCGTCCTGGGTCGCGAGAGGAGAACAAGGAGTTACAAGGTGGATTGCGTGAGAGTCTGTTACTGTGCGCTGTGAGAGGGCTTTGGAAACAGTGTCTGGGTCGTGTCTCGCGGCAGGGGTCAAAGGTCACGGACGAGCCTTACCAGATCAACGGTCTGTTCCGAGCACGTCTCCGCCCGCTCCTCTCCCAGCAACCACTCTGTCAGAGTCACGGTGCCAGCGGCTACCTGGCCCCACACCTGGAACAGCTGGCAAAGAATTCCCACCCCCAGATCCAGGGCGACGGGGGGGGACACAGCACCCTTCGCAACATCTGGTGACATAAAATGAAATAAAACTTGTAAATGTGTTTTTTTTTTTAATTGAATTTTTCAAACCGTTTGCTGTAACTGTGCCATTATTCAGAAGAGGTAGAAAATGAAACACTTCGCATGCACTTATTTTATGGGTGAATATAAAAGCCTTTCAAAAAAAAAAAAAAAAAAAAAAAAGCATATGCCCTCTATATACACTACGACTCACATGGGCACTTCAAATTTTAACTAGCAGACAGTTTTAACGCAATTTCACTTGAGGGGAGTTGCAGGACACAGGTATTTCTCTTATTTATTTACTTTACAGTTAACTCAGACTTGTTGCCAGACTACCACTCTAAACTATACCGGAACAGGTTGGAAGGGAGTGCATGTCCACAGTGTAATCTGCAAGCACTCTGTGATCTGACACGGTGCTGAAGGTAAAGAGGAGGCCACTGATGGATGCCTCATACTTGCTTTATATTTCAGACAAAGTGTGTGTTCCACTCTCTATCTGGCATGGAACCCATTCAGGAAAACAAAACTGTAACTCATAAAACCGCATACTCACTCACACACACACACACACACACACACACATATACACACACACAGAGCACACACACGAATATATATTCAAATAGAGCTTGGAGGTAGGCCTGTTTAGAGGTTCCAGGAAATGAAGTCTGAGAACAGAAAGACAAGAAACAGGAGAGAGAGAGAGAGAGAGAGCAAGAGAGAGAGAGTGAGAGAGAGAGAGAAGTGAGATCAGATACAGTATGCCTGTCTGTGTGTCTCTGTGTGTAAGATGATTACATTCAAACTCATCTGCAATCCCAGTCAAACGAACTGTCGGGCCCTGCCTTGAACAACCCCAGTTGTCCATGCTTCAAAGCCTTCACGGGGACAATGTAAGAGCGAGCTGGTGTGTGTGTGTGTGTGTGTGTGTGTGTTTTTCTTGCTCACTTCCCCCTCAACATTACGCCCATACCACGACAAGTCCACGACCAAATTACAACACTGACTTCAAAAGTCTCCAAGATCTGCAGGTCAAAATTACACTCACCAGAGGAGAGCCAAGTGACACCTTAACAGACACGACAGCCGCCCCCCCCTCCCTGCCCCCACCCCTACCCCCCCCCCTGCCCCCGCCCCCACCCTTAGGTGCAGTCTAATGCTGGGAAAGCACTACCAAACAGTGTGCCCGTATCGTTTTTCCTCCGATAGCCTGAGTACAAGGCCAGTGGCCTGACATGAAGGGAAAGCTGAAAGCTGTTGATTGTACAGTATTAGTGGTGGTTTAGGGTGCTAAACGGGAGTGACACGGGCCTTTCTTTCGGTAATGTGTTGAGACGTCCCACCACTGGGTTTTTTTTTTTTTTTTTGCTAGGCTCTGATGTCAGAGTGGTTATTCATCCCGCGAGGGAGGGGGGGGGGGTTAAAGCGTTGTTCTTCTGAGCTGGAGCTGGTCCAAAGCCTGAGAACACACCAGCACCCCAACATTAAGCCATAATGGGAAACTCAAGCTGCTTTCCATTTCGGCCTTCTTTTACTGTGGTTTCACACTCGGCTAACAAGATTTCCCAATCTCTCCTTGGCTTACACAATCCACCACTTTTTTGTGTGTCTGGCTTTCTGTTCTTATCAGTGTGTGTATAGGTGTAGGTGTGAGTGTGTGTGTGTGCTTGTGTCTGTGTGTCTGAGTAATGAGGGGGGTTGCGTGTCTAAAAGCATGTACGTGTTTGCTGCTGTGCCGTAGTGTGTGTGTGTGTGTGTGTGTGTGTGTGTGTGTGTGTGTGTGTGTGTGTGAGTATGTTCCTCTACAAAAGCGTATCGATTCTGCTAGCTTAAACAAAAGATAATACAGAACGTTAAGAGAATCAGAATCAAAATTAGAAACCCAGTTCGAGAAAGACGAGTTGAGGTCCAACCAGATCCGGCAAGACGTTTGAAAGATAAGCTAAAAAGAGTCCTCAGATACTCGCCTCTTGTCACCAGGGTGAAGGGCAGAGATCACAGACATGTTGCAACGATCGCTCTATACTATTAGACGTGGGTTGTTTTTTTTTTTTTGGGTGTTCCATTAGAAGTTGTGATGGTTGCCGTGTAACTCCCTGACGACGGTAAAGCGCACAGCGTTTTGCTGCAGGTCTTCAAGAGATGCACGCTGATCTTGCGAAAGCAGAAGAAAAAAAAAAACAAACCCAACGACATTAAAACCAAACTTTTCATAAGCCTGGCGCGAGATACAGAGGTGGAAAGCGAGGAGGTTAGATTTGGGGAGTGGTTGACGGGGGTAGCCAACCCTGGTGTTTGCTGAGTTTGCTCCTCGTGTGATGAAGCGGAGGTTCCAACAGAAAAAGGAGGGCCTTGCTCCTTTTCCCGTAATCGATCTGCAGACGCCGCGGAGCTGGAACTAATTAAAAATACATTTTAAATAACAGGCGCGAGGGGAGCTTTTGCTGTGCGGCAAATCCGGGATTTGAGCCGCTGCAGCTGGGCCAGTGTCGGGTATCTGTGTGTGTGTGTGTGTGTGTGTGTGTGTGTGTGTGTGTGTGGGAGGCAGAGGGACGATGGGGTGCGGAGGTTTCGGTGATTGTGAAGCCACTGAAATCAGAGATCCAAATCCCTGTGTCATTGTGTGCTATATTAGTGTGTGTGTGAGTGTCTGTGTAGGTGAGCAGTGGAGTGGGGCAGGAAGAAGTATGTGCTCTTACTGTCAAACACACACACACACACACACACACACACACACACATTTCCTTTCTGTAGCAACCAACATCAGAGAAATGTAAAAACCTCTCTTAGTTTCTTTCTCTGTCTGTCTCTGCCCTTCTGCCAAATCAGCTGACAGCAAGGTGCATATAGTAAGTTCTTCAGCAGTTACACACAAATGCAGTAGTGTACTAACTCAGTTTACAAACACTACATTCTGGACAAGGCCATTTTTTCTGTCGGTTCCTTTTTTGCCTCTGTATGCAGGTTATTGACACAGATGTCCAATGCACTGTGTCTAACTGAGAAAGTTATGTAAATGAGTGACGTATAAGTAACAGATTATTAATGATTCTGATACTTAAAGTTTGAAAAACTGCAAAACCATTCATGATCATGTGGCAATTTGCTAGTGTGTCTGTGTGTGAGTGTGTGTGTGTGTGTGTGTGTGTGTGCATCGAAGCATGGCACGACTACATGCAAGAGAAAACACGTACAAAAAAACCCAGACTTACTCTCACAGTCTCTCTCCCTCTTTCTCACACACACACACACACAAACCCAGCATAGGTGCAGGGCCACAGTGGGCAGGAAGTCTGGAGGTGAGAGAGAGCAGTATCAAGGTGAGAAAAAAACACATACACACTTTACAGCTCTGACTTCCTCTTGGAACCCACGAGAAACAGAGCATGAGAAATGGCCCACACACACACACTTCATCTCTGCACAGTATCACAACATTAAAATAAACTGCCTCTAATGCAGAGAAAAATGGCTACACTGGGCAAATCTGCACAAAAGCAATTTCATAGCATACACGGTTTTATACACGAGACGGTAGTCCGAGACGCAAGCCGAATGACACGTTTATGTAAAAACCCAAGGCCTTTGTTACACCTCTAACTCTAGTTTTCATGCACACCTATCCGCTGAAGGGGCTCCACCGTCACCCATGTGGCTAACGAATAGTTCAAAGGCATAAACCATTCACCACTAAGTCAAAAGAGCAGACAAACTATCTGAAGACAAATGGAATTGTGGGACAAACCATACAGCTTTGTGTGTGTGTGTGTGTGTGTGTGTGCATGTGTGTGTGTGGGGTGGTTTGTTTGTGGATTTTTTTTTTCCCCCCACATTGTAAAGAGGTGACGCACCTTGAAATGCGCACGAGACTGAAGGGTTACCTCATCTTCAGTACCATGATTATTCAGAGCTAAATACAAGTTAAAAAAACAAACAAGCTACAGGTTTTGTGAAATATTCTCTAGTTCTGTTTTAAGAACTGAATGGCGGTTTGCTAAATGAGGAGCGTGTTGGTTTAATGAGTGAATGATTTTTTGTTTTTTTTTGCTAAGTTCAGGGTTCACTCTGGCCATTCATTATATGAATGAATAGGACCTGTGTGCAGGCGCCGCTGAGAGAACCTTAACGCCAGACGTGGACTGACACACTTGTTTTGGCCGCGCATTTAACCTTGAGATCATTCAAGAAACTCCACTGGGGCCGGCCAAAAACAGCTCACGTGTGCTTCTAGTACAAACAAAACGCTTTGATGTCAAAAGTGAGAGGAGAAATGTGTTTCTGGAGCAGAGGAGTTGAACAGAGTGTTTATATAAAGTGTTCCCATGAAGGTACGGACACGTGCGCGCGTACCATCTGCCCCAAAATGCTCAGCGTGAACTAAAAATAATCGATGCTACATTGCTGCGAATGAATTCAGGGGATTTTTGTCTCTATAGTTCTAGAAACTTCACACTGGAAACACTTGAGTACACATAGTACATGATCTATGAGTGACATGGAAATTTTAAATGGCATTCGCACAGTAAGCCAGT
Organism: Chanos chanos; assembly: GCF_902362185.1. Classification (NCBI taxonomy): domain Eukaryota; kingdom Metazoa; phylum Chordata; class Actinopteri; order Gonorynchiformes; family Chanidae; genus Chanos; species Chanos chanos. The sequence continues at coordinate 46,580,792 of NC_044498.1, read as the reverse complement.
ACATCTGGTTCGTATATTACGCATATTCACTCAAATTATGTAATGTTCACGTATTGCGTGTATTATCCTTAATATAGACACGGAGCATCACGTTCGAAACAATATTTAACCATGTGTTTATGTCCCTAAATCATGGGTTTATGTTTATTGACCATGTAATCGTGTTTGATTCTTTTCGCGTCTGGATCTGTAACTGAAAGGAGGGGAGTTCGAAGTCCCAACTGAAATGGAAGACGTGAAGATAATTCTGTTTTAAATGCTTGAACACACCCCAGGCCCCAACAAGAGTCCAGCCTCTTCTCTAAATGACATTATCAAATGTTCCCCTCGGCCTGCTGCTGAAAGCCCTGACGAGTACATGACGAGATCCCTAATTTCCAACCTAATTTGTATCGAAACGTTTAAACGGAGCAAAGTGTTTCATTCGATTTTGTCTTCCTGCAAAGGACAAAAGCTTCAGTGTGCGCCGGCTACAAAGCTAGAAATTCAATTACGCCGAGAGAGGGCAGACCCAGGTCAAATTTCTACGCAGAGAGTCACACAAAGGTATCAGCAGAAATAGCTTCGGTGAAAAAAAAAAAAAAAAAACCCACCAGATTTCTACATCTAATTACTTTCTTCAAGTATTTGAACAGGGAGCATGTTAGAGTCTTAACATATAAAATATCGTATCTTCTAAATAAAACTGTCTATCAAGCCATTTTCTTTCTCAAAAGGCCTCGTTTCGTTATCAGATACGAATGTTATATCAACCCCCGGTCGCTTTTTGAACTCAAATCTTTTGATATGTAAATTTGAGGTCTCTCATTCTCTGCTGATTCTTCAAATCAGGCATCCTGTTGTTGTTGTTGTTATCATCCTTATCTGCGAGAAATCGGCCAGCGGACGAGTCAGGAGTTGGCAAGTTTTTGATGTGACAGATTTAGGAGTCCTCCGCGCTACTCATCAGTCACGTCACTCATTCTTCTGCTCCATTTCAAAGGCAGCCCTCTGTCGTTCAACCAGCCCTGCTTTCACACCTCTGCTCCTTCACTCTGCCACGCGAGGTTGTAAACACCCCCCCCCCCCTCCTCGTTCCTCCCCCGCCACCCCTTGGCTCCCCTCCCTCGTCCCCAAACTCACACACTCACTCACTCCTATTCTGTGTGGAGGCCCTTTGACGGTGGTAGATGTAGTATTAGCTTACAGGCCAAGCCTGGATCAAACGGCCTTGTCCCGTTTTCATTTTTATGACGCGGTCCTTGTTTTCGGTCCCGTGTCCTTTACGAGTCCAGATCTCAGAGGGTTCGATATGCAAAGGCGGCTAAAGTTGATACCGCCCGTAGCTATGGCAGTTATCAAAATCGCTCTTATCAGATCACGTACGTTTACAATTGCGGTCAAGCAACAGAGCTTAAAAAAAAACAAACAAACAACAAAAAAAAAAAAACGGTTACGTGTGCAAGGACAAGAGCAAATGCTTCAGACAGTCCCGTCTGGTACGGGCCGATCGATACCAGTTCATTTTGTCATTCACTAAAACACCAGCTGATAGTTATCAGGGGTCTCTGCTCTTCATTGGTGGTGGGATGTGGAAGAGTTAGGAAAAGCTGAGGAGAAGTGTGAGTTAAGGCTATAATGCTGTTTATATATATAAACAGCATTATAGCCAACATATATATGTTTATATATATATGTTTATATATATGTTGGGTAAAGTTTGTGGAGTGGTTTACCTGTGGTCAGTAGGTGTGTTGGGACTTGACCGATGAAGTCAGCCGCTCGGTCTCTCACATCCTGGTCCTCATCCTGTAGTAATGTAAACAGACTCCGCCACAGGGCTAGTGTGTCGGACACACCTGGGACAGATAACGGCAATGTACCGTGAATTTATTACACATATGTTTCATGTTCTTCACCGCATTAATCTTTCATATGATACATTACACACGGACTCATCCACACACACACACACACACACACACACACACACACACACACTCAGGCTCACCTAGAGGCAGCGCAGGATTGGTTAATAGTGTGGGCATTGCATTGACCAGGACCTCAGCAGCCACGAGTTTGAATTCTCCGGGCTGCTCTTCGCCGCAGCACTGCATCACTAGCGCCCCCCAGCGACTCATATGAGACACTGCAGCCACGCCCAACTCCTGCAACAAAACAGCCGCCTCTTTTTTTATTAAAACGACGACTGATTAACAAGTTGATAATGACAACACCAAAGCAACTTTCTGATCAACAGCAGTTCCGCGCACAACAATTTTGAGCATCTCTGTGGACACATAACAGACCATACGAATATCATACGACTATCATAAGACCACATAACAGACCATATGACTATCAAAACATCTTATGATGAACTATGCAAACCAATCAGAATATAACGTTGAGCTGCCAGCTGCCTGCTAATACTGATCATTCCCCTACATCACAGCCGTCATCCCGTATCACATGGTTTTACATTATTACTGTACACAAACATCTCAATGACCCACGAACAACGTTAACCGCTCTTCAAAAAGACTCGTGGAATGATCTGTCGGAATCTGCTCGGAGTCTAAATGCAAATGCACGCGTGCTTACTCACAAACACAAACGCATGGACACACGCACACACACACGCGCGCTCACATACACACGTGCGCGCACACACACGTGCACGCACACGCAAACACACAAACACATAAACGCACAGAGGGACAATTGAGAGTGGAGAATTGACCTTATTTGTTGAGGTATGCGCTGTGACGTTAAGCTCGTATAAAGTTAAGCACACATAATCTGCTACAGCCCCTGATGTGAAGAGGTTGAGTGTCTACTTTAACTTCCCCTCACTCTGGTATCAGTGTCTAAGGGCTGTTCACACAATGGCTCTCTCTCTCCTTCTCTCACTCCTTTATTTCTTCTCCTCCTCCTTACCTGGGGCGTCATCTCTGCCAGGTGCACCACCAGTCGAGAGGCCAGAGAGAGGGCAGCGCAATGCAGCTCCACACTGAAACACACACAGGCACACAAACACACACACACAAACACAATAGACACACGCAATACAGACACACACATACGCACACACCCGCGCGCGCACACACAAGTACATACACACACACACAAGCACATACACACAGACAAACATTCAAACGTTATAAAGAGTACAGAATTATGATATACATACACATGTCGTTAACAATAAAATGTTTACAAGGCTCAAACATTTCATAAACGAACAATCCAACGGACGCAAATGGCACGCTGGCATGCCTTTACACGATTACACACATACGCACAGACTCGCACACAAAACCTAAACAGTGAGCATACCATGCCAAATATACCGCATTGTCAGGTCCAAACATTAACAGTCATTGTGTGTCATTATTAGTTGTCCGAGAGAACAGGTGCGCGTCAACATTTGGTCCGTGTCACAACGCCAGTATCAAAATACATCCCAGGCAAATGTCTCGTTACGCAGCAGTAATAACAGAAAGATGAGACAAAGAACAAATGGGGGCGCACACACACACACAAACACACACACACACACACACAACTTCAAAAATAGAGTAACACAACACACGTTCCCATTGCACTGCTGCTCCTTAAACACATAGCAACTGCGCTTGAACAAAACACTCCTGCTCTATCACACAGGACCAATGACGGCGCGTGACATAACCTTCTTATATAATACTATGGTGCTGTGAATGATTAGATTGATTGAGCGCATGTGAAGAATGGAGACATGAATAAAGGGGGGGGGGGGGGGGGTGGAATCTAATACTCAAGGGCGTGGGGTTTTTTTTTTGTTGTTTTTTCTTTTTTTAACAAGCTGACTGAAACGTGAGGTTATCTTTGATTCACAAACACAGGACACCATAGGTATCCACCGAAAACATAAAGGTGAAATTACAGTACTCTCACACACACACACACACACACACACACTCCCCTACCTGTCACCGGGTGCTTGGGTTCATGTGTGCACCCATACATCCACACCCACACATAAAAAGATAGTCAAACAAATATGGCTAGACATAATCTACACACAAAATACATCTTGTGTGTGATCGCACAGAAACACACGCACACGCACACACAAAAGTACATCCCCCTCCTCTCTCCACACACACACACACACACACCCCTTAATATGAAGAACACAGGTAGTTGCCGGGGCCTTTGTGTATGTAAGTCAATTTTCTTCATCATGCGTGCTGGTAGTGAATGGTTGATTGGCGGGTATGGGGAGACTGTTGACCACAGGTATGTGTGGTCCCTTTCATGGTTAGAACCCACATCTAAAACCCTTTCTCTCTCTCTCTCTTTCTCTCCTCCACAACAATCTCTGCTATTGTGTGTGTGTGTGTGTGTGTGTGCCTGTGTGTGCATGTGTGTGTGTGTGTGTGTGTGTGTGTTTCACACAGACCACTTTCCGCTTGCATTCGGGACTCAAACCTGCTGGCCTTCAACCGCTGTTATTCAACAACACAGCAAGAGAACTCAGCATTTCATTTACGAGACACATGCGAATAATATAACGACTGCATTTGGAATTCTCTGTTGGCCTTTTGCTATCCTTTTAAAATGTTGGGAAATTCTGTATTAAAAACATTAGTCCAAAAAGGTGAAATAAAAGAGTCTTTTGTCAGTGAACTAAAAATTGGGTTACGCCGTGGATTTCTACACATCTGGCGAGTGTAGAAAGTTATGGGCTGTATTTCCTTAAAGATTACATTGAAAGCTGATCTGAGATCAGGTTATGGTCGTAACTGTACATTGAGAAAAACTGGAACTGAACCTGTATGGTAGTTGGACCTGTCATTAGACTGGCACCAAAGAGGATTTCTCCAAAGGGTTAAACAGTGTTCAAAATGAGATATGCAGAGACGGGAAAAGCACTATGTTTTGTGTGATTATGGGGTTTGAGAACCAGTATTTCCATGCCACAGTGTAATCTCACCACACTGGTGGTCATATGGACATCTCCACAGCCGCTCACCTGTGTGTGGAGGTCTCGGCCAGCGTGATGACTCTATCCAGCGCCTCCTCGTTGCTCAGAGACACCTCCCTGTCCTGCCAGGGCAAGATGGAAACTAGAGGCAGGACAGAGAGAACCTGGAGGACCTGAGAGAGAGAGAGAGAGAGAGAAAGAGAAAGAAACAGAGAGAAAAGAAAGAAGGAAGGTGGGAGAGAGAGAGAAAAAAAAGAGAAAGGCAGAGAGAACTCGTGAGTGAGTCACTTTGCTCGCCCGGACCGTTCGTGTGTTTCACTTTCTTTCTTTCATTCTTTCCGCCCACTTCCTGTTAAAATCTGGACGTAAAAAAAAGCACGAAACGCACATCTGCTTTGGTTCTGGCTGCCCTGTTTACCTTCCACGTTAAAAAGATGTCTAGGAAGAAGAAGGGAGTGAGGGGTTGTTTTTTTTCTTTTTCTCCAATTCCCGCTGTCTTTTACCACCTCCGTCCAGGTAGTTTGCGCGGGCGTGTTTACATTCTTGGGGAATACTTGGCGCGTTATTGTTTCGTTGAGAGCACGGAGTGTGTTATTAGAGTTTTCCAGAAAGTTCTTTATGACCTAGCAGAGAAGACCTTGGGGCCACTTTTAAAAGCTTTCTGTGGCCTCCGCGAATGATTATGTTTCAAACAATTATTACAACATTGTCTCACAGCTGTCTCTCTGATACACACTCTCACACTCACTCTACCTTTCTTTCCTTCCTTTGCCATAATATTTCTCTTTTTCTCTCTCTCTCTCTCCCTCTATTTTCTGATTCTCTTGCTCTGTATTTCAATATATTGGGCCAAAACTGAATTTTAGTGTGAATGCGTATAGCGATAGACTTACTTGAAAGGCAAACACACACATACACCCACACACAAACACACACACACCCAAAACATCCGTCATATCAAAGCATAGTGTAGTTTATTACACACTGTGAGCGCATCTGGTCTAAGAATTCCTTGATCATTTCCAGAAAAGGGTCTGGTTAAGAACCAGGACCGAAGAATTTTGGTAGCATGTACTCTCTACTGTTTAGAAGTTTAGTTTTTGTGAATAAAGTTGGCCCAAAAATAAAAGCTTAATCTAACTTTTCCTTTTCTATGTTGGTATTTTACTCTCTCCTTCAGTACTGACAGCACTGAGGAGAACACTCACCATGGAAACCAGGCCGTGTTATGTCCCTGGAGCTGTAAGAAGCTGCTTAACAGGCAGCCGTTTAAACATTGATGTCTGGGTAATAAAAAGGCTTACACACACACACACACGCAGTTACACACACACACACACGCACACACACGCGCGCGCGCGCGCACGCGCACGCACGCACACACACACGCACGCACGCACACACAGGCACACACACGCACACAAACATGCACGTACACCCACACGCGCGCGCACACACGCACACACACACACACGCACACACACACGGAGAGCTCGGCCAATTCCCGGCAGTCCGGACAGTGCTTAATGATTGGAATGACAGAACAAGAGAGTAATTGATGGTTGGTTGAGTGTTTATGAGGGACTGAAATATGATTCCTTTTTGCTAAACAGGAAATTGCCCGCCTTTTTCGCTTACAAGGGCCAAAACCTGTGCGTGTGTGTGTGTGTGTGTGTGTGTGTGTGTGTGTACATATGTGCGTATGTGTGCAGCCTCATGTACTCCCTGAGTGGAAATTAAACGAAACATCTGGAAACTTCGATACGGAGATGCTGCTTGGGAGTAGGTCTTGTTCTTGGGTTTGTTATTGGAGTGCTATTATTTATTTATTTAATCATAGCGCACCGACGTTTCCATGCAGGTTATCATTTGAACAGCTGGATTCGTTGAAGACAGCGAGGCCGAGACCTTTGATCACAGGCGCGGCGGCGAATTTCATCGTAGACTTGGAGAATGGTCTCGGGTCTGTAACGCTAAACCCACAGAGTCTACTAAGCTAGCACACTACCCAAGAGAGCATTCACTGCACAATCAGATGTTGTTACTTCTGGATTGGTGGAGCTCAAGTTTTCTCAAAGTCACCCTTACACTACAGCACAACTCAAATATTCGTCATACATGCATACGGTAGTTAGCCCCAGCAATAAAAGAAAACGTTTCCCCCTTGTTTTAAGTAAACGGTTTACGGTGAAAGTGCTGGTGTTCTCATTGTCCAACGCTGGGATAGAATGGGGGAGTTGTCTTTCTAGAATGTTCCAGAAAGCAGCCAACGTTACTGCTTGATATTTCCCAAAAAATAATCGCCA
>NC_044498.1:46563535-46568535 GCF_902362185.1 Chanos chanos | reverse complement strand
TGTGTGTGTGTGTGTGTGTGTGCGTTTAACGGGGCTGCTGTGTTTGTTATGTAAGTCCAGGCGGACAGGCATTGCCATGAATGTGGGCTTGTTTTAAAAAAGGTAAACGTTTCCACGGCACCCACATGTGTCTAGCACATGGGCAGTCCAAACACAACCCCCCGCCCCCCCCCCCTCACCCTCCTCCACCTTTTTTTCTTAACTGGGTCACAGGCACAATTCCACCATCTGTCAAAAACCCGCGTTTGGTTTCGTGTTCTCCCATTATCAAAGACCCCCAAGCCTCCGTACACACACACACACACACACACACACACACACACATAGACGGAGCTCTACGAATTACCCCATGAGCTACTATTACGGAGAGCAATCATTCAAATATACTGTTTACTCGGATCAGTTTATCGCAGAGGTTTTTTTTTTAAGCTCTGTGTATGGCCTAAACTGTAATGTGAGAGTCTTTATAATGGATGTCTCAGCCCTGTCCCACTCGTAGCTACGAAGGTTACATTTTCAAAGCTGTTCCAAAAAGCCAGATGTGTTGGCCTGTCATTGTTCATACTGGGTCATGTGAAAAAACCAGCCACCCCTCTTTAAAAACGCTAAAAAAAAAAAAAAGCACGTACCTCCCATTGGACAAGGAAGAGATCTGCAAAAAAGGCCCAAAAGGTCCAGAAACGTGCCGCGGGTTACCAGACACGGGTTCCGTCTGAGAGAGAGAGAGAGAGAGAGAGAGAGAGAGAAGGAGAGAGAGAAACAGTCACTTTCAGATGACATTTCGCCCACTGGTCTATACTAATGTTGGTGGTACATGAAGTAAAAAAAAAAACCTGATTGGGGGGGGGGGGGGGGGGGGGAGGCAAGTTAAGCTGACTGTGCTTAGAGGAGAGAAATCTGTCCAGCTGTCTCTCAGTCTGACGGAGAGATTTTTGGTCAATGAAGTTTCATAATTACTAAAATATACTTGCACACCTGAAAACAGGTGAGATATCCATAGTATTTGAAGGTAACCAGTTCCCACTGGACTAATATGGACTAAGTTGGAGTCATAATGATTTTGTGGTCAACTTGGTTGTCGGTGCGGGCCACATACAGTCGCTCCATAATCTATATGGAATATGTGATTTGTTCCACATCCATCCGGGCCGGATTAAATACAGTATACCGTATACAGTACTTTGCATTGTCTTACAATGGTTTTCCAGGTTCTCACTCCAACAGAAACATACCAATAGAGTAAATATCATGCAAATCACATTCATTCATTGACAAATACATAAATGTAGAAGTCAGCCTCTAATACAGGGGTGGAGGGGAAATCCAGTCCTGGAGGGCCGGTGTCCTGCCGGTTTTTGTTTTCACCTCTTAGCTACCTGTTGATTTTCACTTTGAAAACAGGTGTGCATGCTCTTCAGCCAATCAGAGACTGTATTTAGTTGGTCGACAAGAAAAACAGCAGGACCATGGCCCTCCAGGACCGGAATTGCCCACCCCTGCTCTAATATGTATGTGCATGTACGTGTGTGTGTGTGTGTGTGTGTGTGTGTGTGCGAGATGCGTGTATGAGGGAGACTTGGCAGGCCCACACACATCACATGGAGAGAAGTGTAGCGTAGGGAAACCACTGTGACGGGGGGAGTTTTTTTTGTTGTTGGGAGAGCTTTCCTAAAGCATCAGAATCACATGGGCCGCCCACGGCTACAAAGGGAATTCTGGGAGCCTGTGTCTTCCCTTCAGACCAACCACAGGGGAGAGTGTCTCTCTTTCTCTATATGTGTATATGTGTGTGTGTGTGTGTGCGTGTGTGTGTATGGAGGAATACATGAGTATGCGTGTGTGTGCTTCACCGCAGTGCAGCCTGTGCCTGCAAGCATGTGCAAGAACAAGGGGAGTAGTGTTCAGTACTGACGTCAGTGTTTCATCACTCAGATATTAATAAAACACACACACACACACACACACACACACACGCAGTCTTTAGGATACGTGTGGTTTCACTCAGTTTTACCTGTTAGCCTTGCCAAATCTTTTGACCATGTGACCTGAGGGCACTGGTTGAAAGCAGCAGTCTTCATATGGACTACATTTACTATTGGAGCATCATCCTCAAAACCATGGCTTTCACTTTATAAAGACCACATTTGTAAGCACTATAGAATCAACCTTGAGGCTCAGTTATTGGTCAGTTATTGTAAATCACAACTGATCTAGATCCTATAGAATATGGAGTGCAGATTTGACTTCAAATAACGTTGGCTGCCAACGCAGTTTAAATCGAACACAGAGACTTTGTGGGTTTTAGTCTTCCTTTGAAAAACTTTTGGAAAGTTTTCCAGTGGAGCATAATCACCAGTGTTGTCAAGTATCAGTCTAATCCAGACCTTGACCATCCAATTAAAACCTTGACAAACATGACAATCACTCCAGTTGCTGGTTTGCTTACTCTATACTACATTTTTAAGATTACTGACTTTGTTACAATTCTGAACATAGAAATTGTGCTTGAAATTGAAAAAAAAATAAAGGCTTGGGAATTGTCAACGGTTTAACTATTTTCTGTGTTCATGCGACAAGTTAAAGGAGCCATCCTGTTCTAAGGTATGGGCAGACTAACATTTAATGAGTTATGGATTGTCAATTTCTGTCACGGTGACAACGTATTATTTCTCACAGAAAACCTTGTTTTTGAATGTCAACACAATGAATGGTCAGAACATTCATTCAGCTTTACTTTTCAATACGTAAACGGTGCAACTTTACTTTTCAATACATAAACGGTGTTTTAATAGACACGCTTTATTATTACAGACCTTGAATCAGCCCTCCACACTAAAGCCTTTGTCTATTACACAAACAACCATATGTCACCACAACAAACTAGCATTTCAACTGCTCTACATCTGACTCTCTGGATTTATTGCCAGACTTAAGATGAGGAGTCCGCCCGCCCCTGCCGACGCTGGCATTCGCTCTGCTCTCCGACTAGGGTCTATTCTCTCAGATGTGCGTCAGCCCCGAGGTTTCTGATGGGGGGGGGGGGGGGGGGGGTTAAGATGAAGGAATGACAGAAAGCTACAGTATTCTAAATCTGCACAGCTGGCTCTGAGAGCCTGAGCGATCAAAGGGAGGGAGAGAGAGAGAGAGAGAGAGAGAGAGAGAGAGGGAGAGGGAGGAGTGAGAGAGAGGGAGAGGGAGAGGGAGAGAGAGAGAGAGAGAGAGAGAGAGAGAGAGAGAGAGAGAGAGAGAGAGAGGGAGAGGGAGGAGTGAGAGAGAGGGAGAGGGAGAGAGAGAGAGAGAGAGAGAGAGAGAGAGAGGTCCCCATGCCTGAGCAAGCAAGAATTCCCTCTGTCATCTTAATAAAGCATCATTAGACAAGCTACTCTCTCCTTTTTAAGAACTCTCTCTCTCTTTCTTTCTCTCTCTCTCTGTCTCTCGCTCTCTTTCTCTCTCTCTCTATGCCCTATCTTTCTTTCTTTCTTTCCCTCTCTCTCTCTCTTTCTCAGAAGCCAGCTTGTTATCAGTGGACACTCCTCCACAGGAGAGGAGATAGGTACGGTGAGAGAGGGAGGGAGAGAGAGAGAGAGAGAGAGAGAGAGAGAGGAGGGTCCAGACCTCCACAGAGCTTGTCTCTCTGTGTCAGTAATCAACTCCTATCAGGCCGCCCGGGTGAGAGAGCAGGTCAGCCTTTGAAATGAGAGCAAGAGCGGGATGTCCAGGGGAAAACAAGAGGCCTTTCTTCGAATGTAGGAGCAGGTTGAAGAGATGGGTAAGGAGTGCGTGCCTGTGTGTGTGTGTGTGTGTGTGTGTGTGTGTGTGTGTGTGTGTGTGTGTGTGTGTGTGTGCGTGTGTGTGTGTGTGTGTGTGTGTGTGTGTGTGTGTGTGTGTGCGTGTGTGTGTGTGTGTGTGCGTGTGTGTGTGTGTGTGTGCGTGTGTGTGTGTGTGTGCGTGTGTGTGTGTGTGTGTGTGTGTGTGTGTGTGCGCGTGTGTGTGGTATCACCTGGTGGCGAGCCACATTCGAGGCCAGAGAGCACTGGGAACGTCACAGTTCCGCCCTCTTGCATCTGACTGGGATCTGTGGGTTTCTGTCAGGTAGGAACGCAACAGGAACAGCACCTGCGTGAAGAAGAAAAGAGGACAGATGGAAAGGACAAATGAAAGACAGAAAGAAACAACAATAAAAAAAAAACAAAACAAAAAGACCTCCTTTTTTTGCTGTGGTTAACAGCTTCTCTGACTCATCAAATACTTCACATTCTGCACGACTCGGTCATTTCCTATCTCTCACAGTCCAGTTATGTCAGGGCGCCATGGACTGTCGTGCATTGCAAGCGCATGACAAAGGTAAAAGAGCGGGAAATTAGTCATCACGGGCGCTAATTAGAGAACACAGACACGCCTAAAACTGATCAACTGAGGCATGACTGTGCATAGCACACAGACATAATCAACAACGCTGAGGTAGGGGAAAAAGTTAAACTAACTCCGTGACAAGCGGCACAAATGAACGAATGAACGTATGAACGACTGAAGGACAAGTAATCTTAGATAAACCCTAAAAGGACCTCAGCGAACGTCTGAACATGGAAAGAGCGATTGCAGGCTGAAGACTGTGTATATTCCGGGCTGATACAGCCTCTTTACTTGGCTGTAGCCGCAGTGTGGAAGCCATTCATTACAGAGTAAGGTTAGGGGAAGCACAGGGTAAAAACAAGCCCAACCACCAGGCTTAAATTCTGGCCACCGCACCGTGGACACCCTCCTACATCACCAGACAACACCCACTGTTCCTTACACACACACACACACACACAGACAAACAAACACACACATATATATACACACACACACACCACACTCTGACACTGGGAAGTCCCTGAAAAGACGGGCAACTCTGGTCTCTTCGCGTGTATTTATAGTGACAAAAAAATACAACATGTGACTGACCGCAAACCAATGGCAGGGTGAGATGCAGTGGCAAAGAATAAAAATAAACATCG
>NC_044498.1:46511035-46553535 GCF_902362185.1 Chanos chanos | reverse complement strand
TGAGGACAATGGAGGGAGTTTTGGTATTGATCTCCAACGTTGGATTTAGACCGGCTCTACATAAAAGAGACCACAGAACCCGAACAGACCAGGCCTCAGTCAAAAGTCCCGTCCACAAGGATACTACATAACCCACTGCATTTATGACTAATAAACTCATATTAAAAGCACTGACGAAAGCTAATACTATATGACAAATGATGCCTGAGACACCCTCATTCTGAGGGTGATGTTCTTTAGGAAAACCTAAGACACTTCATGTGTGGGATTATATCATCATCTTTCAGACATATGCATATGTGTTTTCAATGTGAATATTAGAACATATCTTGGTTTTTGCTCTACGTCACGGTTCAAGGTTGTTAAAAAAAAAATCACTCCCCACCGCTTAATTGAAAGAGAAAACTGATTTTTCACATGCTTTGAATACACAGCCAGACCAAAAACACAAACAAGAAAGAAAAAAAAAACCCTTGGTCAATGTCAAATTCTTTCCAAAGTTTCCAAAAAAAAAAAACCCCACACAGCTGAAGCAAGTTCAATTCACCTTACCCACAATCCCACCGCACATATTCCATGTGCACCATGAACGCTCAAAAGCTGGGTCTCCGTGGACGGACTGCCGGACCCTGATGGGTTTTTAATCCACCTTCTTCTGTTTTTCATCCTTTTAATATGCAAAATGATTTACTGACTATATTAAATGTGAGTGCAATGGGAGTCTGATTCATTTGGGTGGGGGGGGGGGGGGGGGGAGAAAGAGAGAGAGAGAGAGAAAGAGAGAGAGAGGGCTAAAGTGCTAGCGTGGGAAAGTGTCAAACTGTTCCCCCGTGAGAGCCTGTGGGGGTGAGCCAGACTCGAAAATGCATTAAAATAATTTGATACATATTAAGATAATATTGACTTGAGGGCTTTGTTTCGCAATGTGGGAGCTGTGGTTTTTTTTTTTTTTTTTTTTTTTTTTTTTTGAAGGGTGCTCTGAAACCGAAGGAGAAATTAAACTGGAAGAGATAAGAGACGGTGAACGTTCTCACAGCCGCAGAAAAGGGACTAGAAGTGTGGTCCAGAGCCAAGATGGCTTCCCCTCCCACATGGCAGTTTCCTTATCTGAGGCATCTTAACGAGGAAGCTGTCCATCAGTGTGGCCAGGCATGCTTAATAGGCTTAAAGAGACTTGATGAGCCACTTAAATGGGCTTAATTTAGGCCCCTGAAGAAACCGGAGGAGGGTGAGAAGTGGGAGGGACGGTTTGTTGTTTTGCAGAACAGACTTGGTCCATGAACCCAGCGACCCTCCATACTGTTACAGAACATCACACGCACAAACACGCACAAACACACACTCTCTAATGTTCTTTCACTCACTTGTCCAGTGTTAAATCATTCATTACCTGTCAACGGAGCTCGCGGCTTCCTCTAGCTGGCTCAGAAGGAACGGGTAGAGAGCCGGGAAACGAGTGAAAAACTCCCTGCCCGTCATCCTGAGAGAGAGAGAGAGAGAGAGAGAGAGAGAGAGAGAGAGATTTCAGATAGACATCTTGAGCAAAATGTCTGACAAACGATGATGGGTTTTCTAACTGAGAAAACAAGGATTACCACCTTAGCATCAATGAGTTCACGTCAGGTCTCCAGACAAGCAAACAAACATTACCATATGCAGGCAGAGGGAGAACGAGAGAGAGAGAGAGAGAGAGAGAGAGAGAGAGAGGGAGAGAGAGGGAGAGAGAGAGGGGGAGAGGGAGAGACCTTTAAAGGCCTGGTTAAAAAACCACTTCCTAAAGTCTGGGCTCTTTACGGCTCTATAAAGCTCTCATTAAGAGCCAGTTCAGCGTCTCCAGAGTTTTGATGCTTTGCTTGGGGGAAACACATTCTGCGTTTAATGTTTGTTTATTCCTTAGAAAGCAACAGGGCCGGGACAAAGTGGGACAGCATGAGAATCTCACACTGTTCTACTTCTGGGCAAATGTGTGTGTGTGTGTGTGTGTGTGTGCGCGCGCATTTGGAGGAAGACCTCGGGATGAGATAGAAAAGAAAGGGTGCGTGACAGAGTGAGTGAAGAAATGTGGCCGAGAGTGAAAATGTACGTCTAAATATAAACATGCTACAATATATGTATATATAGACATTCATAAACACTGAAACTATGTTTAAAACTTAAAACCATGCAAAGCCCCCAACCAATAAAACCTTGTTATCTGTTTATCAGTTTTGATGGTATGTCTAGAACTCTAAGGGAATTTTACATCAACGCTCTCTCTGTGGCTGTAACTAATCATTTTCTAAAGACCTGCACACACACACGTGCACACACACACACACACATACGCGCGCACAGATACACACAGAGACTGGTCTGAGTTAAGGCCAGGGCGCCGTTCTGCTGTAATGGTGGGTCGACCCTGTCTGTCAGGGCCAGAGTACATAACACACGCACGCACGCACGCACACACACAACATACGCATAGTTACTAATTTGGTCTGACATGGCTCAATGTGGTTACAGTTAGTGTGGACAAAGCTTAGCATTCTCTCACTATGGATTACAATCATGGTGTATACATCTGACCAAGTGGCCTGCACTGTTCTGAACACAGGGAGGAGCTGCCAAAAGCTCCGCCCACAAATCCATCTGTCAACGCGTATGCATACACTGATTAAACATGCTTACACACATCCACGTACATCAAATTGACACGCGTGATTCCTGCCCAGACAATCCAGCCCATCAACACACAAAGGAAGCCTGCCAACTTCGCTCTCTATCTCTCTCCCTCACACATATACGCACTAATACACATACACACACATATACACACACACGCATGCACGCACATGCATACACACGTTCACGCCAAGCAAATTCTTCCAGCTATGGGACATATCCATCAACTCCTTCTTATATACATTAAAACATTCTGGAGTTTGTAACTAAATGTTTAACTAGGGATGTAATGATCTGAAAAACAGAAAAACGAACCCGCACACAAACACATACACATACACACACATGTACATACACATTGCATTCAGTTGTAAAATGACTTCTCCAGCCAAATAAATACATGACGGCACCGACGTGAACCAAAGCATGACTCACTACTCCTGCACTGGCGTTTGAATCATTTGAATGAAGTTCAAAGTTGAATATATGTGGTCACAGACCATTCTAAGCCTTCCAATTAGCCTACAGATCATTAACACATGTGCATCCAGACGCGCATACACACAAACACACACAAACACACACACACTCCACTGTACCATGACCAGAGCTGAGACTATGAAGGGAGGGTGTACTACTGATACAATACAAACAGACATGCAAAAATACAAAGAGTACAGCACTATTTCATACAAACCATGCTAATGTGGTGTGCTAACTAGCTGGCTCTCTTTATGGCTAAGTACAGGGAAGGTACCAAACAAGGATGGAAACTGCACCAGCTGATCCATTAGGAATAAAAGTTTAACTGGTAGGCTGTTGACAGGCCAGGTGGAGCACGTGAAGGTGAAGGTTTTGTAAAAATGGTTAGTGGTAGAAGAGACAGTGTTAGTCGTGTGAGTTCTAGCTAATCTGTTCCTCAACAACCTCATTCTGAGATGAAAAAAGGGTAAATCGGCTGAACAGGGTTGAGATGGACAAACAGTTCGGCTTTTCAGGGTCACAAACAGAGAGAGAGAGAGAGAGAGAGAGAGAGAGAGAGACAGAGAGAGAGAGAGACAGAGAGAGAGAGTCCTAGTATATCTGTGGGAATAACTCACAAATACATGTTAGGATGCTTCCCAAATGGTGACGTTATTTAAGGAAAAAACAAAAGCCACACTATATTGAAATATCACAAGACAAAACTTTCGCCTTCACAACTTCTTGTAGAGGTTTTGCCAGTTTGCTTGGTATGGTACATCCTGAAACCTAAGAAGTGTATACAGCTGATATTACTGACATTACTGATATGAGTTATTACTAAAAATGAAGTACTTTAGAATCGCGTAGAATGACTTTCTCAAACTGCACTTTGAATTTAGTGTCATTGTAAAGAATATTGCTTTTGTCTTAAAACAAATGTAACACAAGTACCTACTCAAACTACAACTTGTGAGCTGGAGAGACAATTCTTTTGAAATGAAAGCTCTCACTTCTGACTACTTATGTTCTGTAAGCTGGGTGTATTAAATCATTGACAGTCACAAAAAACACAAATATTAAAAACTCCAACACAACATACAACAAAAAAACCCTCTATATAATACATGTATGCCAAATAGTGTGCTAATGTGTGCACATGCATGCGTGTTTGTGTGTCACAGTATGATGAAACTAGCAGTAGGTCAACAAGACTCTTATCCCCTCTCCATGTATTTTACCTCCACTAAACAGAACAGAAAGAGCTAAAATGGAGTGAGAAAGAGCCAGAGAGAGAGAGAGAGAGAGAGAAAGAGGGAGAGAGAGAAAACGAGACTGACTGCCTAACTAAACAGAAACTTAGTCAGACGTTGGAGTGGACAGCCTGTCGGTATGCGTTTATTTCAGCCAGAGCACACAAGCAAATAAACACAGTAATCATACAATCCAGAGACACACACGTTTGCACGCACACACAGACACACACACACACACACAGACACAGACACACACACACAGACACACACAAGCATATCAGCAAACACTCAGAAACTTACAAAAAAAAAAAACACAGAAAACCATACAAAACAATCAAACTCAAGAACACACACTTAAGCATGTGACTAACTTTACGCACTAAAAAAAAGAAAATCACACAGATCCACAGTAACAACCTGTCATTCTGGACAATGAGTCAGAGTTTTAAAAAAGGGGGGGGGGGGGGGTATTTACATATATAAGTGTGTGCGTGTGCGTGTGTGTGTGTGTGTGTGTGTATACATGTATATACATAAAAGGGTGAACAGAAAAAAAAAGCTTAGAAAAAAAAACCACCAAGAGGAACTTGATCTGTCTGTAAGAGGATCAAAATGCTTCCCAAACATGCCTGTAAAATGAATAACATAGCCAGACTGTTCTTCACCACTGGTCTGGGCCTGGAGGCTTTTGGGGGTAAATAAACTGGTTTCAGCGTAACTCTGTTCTCCGCAGTGGCCTTAAGTAATCCAGAATGACTTTCATTTTAGCAAAGCCATCGCTACTAGCATGGCTGACTTTTAGCGGTTAGCGGCTACGGACGTGGAGAAAGACGCGTAACTGTCGTCGCGTTCCGATCGTGTTCGTGTGTTTGTACTGTTGAGAGCCGTTCCACCCTCTGGCTTTACTCCTTCTCAGTAAAGGAATAATCTTACTAAATCTTAATCTTTCCCTTTTGAGGGAAATCCACATCATTACATCAAAACACTGGCCAGCTCAGGAAATGTTTGCAGTGCAGGTTCTCATAAGGTTCCATAATAAAAATCACCTCATAAACTAGCATGTTTTTGTTAGCATGCATAACACTCAGTGTAATGGACTGTTTTCTCCTCTCTCTTTCGCTCTCTCACTCTTTCTTGTCAGTCTTTGCACTCTCTCTCTCTCTCTCTCTCTCTCTCACCTCTCTACTTTAATCATTTAACTCTCTAAAAATGACCTCTCCTTCCACTCCCAGAATGCACTGGGACATTCTTGCTGGAGCTCTCGCTCTGCTGGTTTAGACAAGATTACCACTCCGACACGGACCAGTCATCACAGCAGGAGGTCCTGTCAGAGCCAACCCGCCCTCCCGTCAGCAGGGTCAGAGGTTAAGGGCAACTGGGCGCTACAGGAGAGAGTGGGTAGGGACACTGTGCCTGACAATAAGAGTGCCTCTGTGCTATCAGCTGGTCTGGGTACAAAGAAGAACTGGGAGCATAAGTATGTGTGAGTGAATGAGAAAGGGAAGAACTGACACAAAAACAGAAAGAGAGAGAAAGAAAGAAAGAAAGAAAGAGAGAGAGAGAGAGAGAGTGGGGTCTTTTTCAGCATTTGCTTGTTTTTAAACATTTAGATGTGATTTTCCACGATAACGCTATGTCAGTCCGCCAAGCCACAAAGTAAAACATTCCTTGTAACACTCACCATTTCCCAAACTTATACCAGAGAAACAGCGGGGTATAAGAGCATCTGTTAAAATGTTAAGTAAGGAAAAAAGCAAGTGAGAGGGAAAAAAAAGGGAGAGCTAAAAGATTAGACGAAGAAGAAAAGAAAGACAGAAACACAGAGTGATTCAGACAAACGGAGATGGACCAGGGCCACAGTCCTTAGACAAACAGACAGACTAAGACTCAATAACTTCAGACTGAGAGAGAGAGAGAGAGAGAGAGAGGCAGAGAGAGCGTGAGAGGCGAATAGGGTGGGGCTACAGTGCCCCCTGGTGTTCATGTGCTAAGAAAACACAACAACCAACAAACTTGTCTTTCACACCATTCATTTGACTAGAGCAGTGACCGGTTTGAGTGGTTTACATAAAAATGACTAAAGTCATGCAATGAGACAGCCGTTTATAAACTGGACCTCAAGCTGAGGGAGGCGAAGGCAGGGCGGGGGGGGGGGGGGGGGGGGGGGTAGAGGAGATATGGATGGAAGAAATCAACAAATGACCGAAAGGCTAGACATCAACACAGTTATGAGGTCTTCAAAAGTACCATTTAAGCATTTAGTCTACAGGAACAAAACAAGAGACTGGGGTTTTTAATTGGCAGAGACCCACTGGACTGATCAGATTAGACTAGTAATACTTTACGACAAAGGTTCCTCAAGGGGAAAGTCTTTTCCACCATACAGTAAGCTTCTTAAGTTCTCTGTAATTACCGCAGCCAAACAAAGCCAGGTTTGCCAGAAGCAAGGCAACTCAAATCGTTATAACAATGGTACACAAGATTCAAATACCCCACTCCATTTTTTTTTTTTTGATGGATGACTCTTAAAAAGAAGCGTGGGGGCAAGGTAAACTTCAAAAGCAGATATCCTTCATCGTGAAAGGAGAGATACGGCTGAGGGACACCACGTCAGTTGCGGGGCTGAGACCAAGCGAGTGAAGGCGTGTGCTTTTGTGTACCTGTTCTTCTTAGAATGTTCATCCTTTCCTCTCTTCACGCCGAATATCCTTGTGATGAGTGTGCTGAAGAGGAGGGTGGAGGAATTTCTTACCTGAGGGGGAGAAAGACAGGGGAAAAGAGAGGGAGAGAGAGAGAGAGAGAGGATGAAAAAGAGGAAGACGGGGTCATTTCAGTTCAACTTAACCTGAAACACTCCGCATGTTTCTGCTAGGTCTCTGAAAACCATAGGAGCGGCGCTTGTGAAATAGCCGATGCTAACGGGCTTTCTGCGTCCTGCTGTGTAATGTGTCCGGAATGAGGCCATGTCATATGTGGAATAGTGACCCGGCAGGAATGTCTCCCCTCACAAAGCCCGCTGTGTGGAGTCATAAGAACAACTTAACGGCGCAAACATGACCTGCTTTGCTTTGTGCCTGACATCACAATGATACTCAGCTATTGATGATTTTCTCATTTACTGGAGGGATTACCCATTTTTGGGTACACCAGAACCCACTGAGTGTGTGTGAGTGTGTGTGTGTGTGAGAGAGAGAGAGGTATTCATGACACTCGACAGTTATGATAAATTCTACGCAATGCTTATTCATGTTTACGAGAACAAAGAAACTTTTGACTTGAATGGCAGGTTAAGATTTCAGAACATATTCTGACGAAAGCACCAAAGTGCAGATTACAATCTGCGTACAGTAAATTCTTTTTTTTTTTTCTTCTTACTTAACTAAGCAGTGTGGATGGAGCAATACAGAGATGGAAGCAAGAGAAGAATGACGTAGAAGAGATGAGAAGGAAAGACGACATGAGAGAGAGAGAGAGCGAGAGAGAGAGAGAGAGAGAGCAAGAGAGACAGGTATGAGAAGGGGAGAGAGGAAAGGAATGTGACCTAGCGTTTGTCACTATGGTGACCTGTGAGAGTTATGTCCCCATAGTTAATCAAAGCACTGGGCCAGCTGCAGACGGCCGAGATAACCGTATAGCGTCGCGCGTGTGTGTCTGCACGTATTACCCCCGCGCCTCTGAACTCTTTTGCCGGCTTAATTATTACACCCTCAGAATCCACACCACAGTTAACATTTTTCACAGCTGACTACACTAAAAGAAAGAAGAAACAAAGACAGACATATTAGGTCAAAGAGAATCATTCACCTAATGCAATTTTTTTGTGGAGAGCTGCAGAAGGCTGTAGAGTCCTGTGGTTTACGTATCTGGCTAAAAGTGAGACAATGCTACATGACTCAGTGTGTGATAACGCTGTCAGTTTTGAAATGTAGGGGCGATGTCTCAACAGGGACACAGACTGTGTTGTATAAGAAACAGAGAGGTAAAAGAGTTTGATAAGGAGTCAAGTGTCCTGTTCCGTCTCTCGCTCCTTGCGAATGACGCCGGCTCATTTAGTGTGATAAAACAAAAACTTGATGGGCGGGAACCTCCGTAACAAATGACGACGACGAAGAGAGAGAGGAGGAAGACTCACGGCCCATATAGGTGAGGTGAAGCCCAGGACTGCAGCTTGCATTCCCTCAGAGACGAAAGGCACGATTTGTTCTCCCAGGCGTGTGTCCCTGTACAAAGCTCTCAGGATGTTCAAGGCGTGGACCTGAGAAGAAACACACGCACGCACACAAACACACACAGATTGAGGTCTCTCTGTAAATTAAGGGAATATGCAATGGTTCCTCTGTGTGTGTGTGTGTGTGTGTGTGTATGTGTGCATGTGTGTGTGTGTGTGCGTATGTGTGCGTATGTGTGCGTGTGTGTGCGTATGTGTGCGTGTGTGTGCGTGTGCGTGTGTGTGTGTGTGTGTGTGTGTGCATGTACCTGTGGGACTGTGCTGCTCTCTGACGCTCCGTCCTGTCCCGGCATGGCCAGCGCAGTCAGCTCTCTCATAGTCATTTTCAGCAGGCTACAGCTGGAGGATTTGGGTTCAGAGGACAACAGGGCCTAAAAGCAGTCGGCCGCAGAAAAACAAAAAACCCAGGACCTTTATCACACATATAAAACATGCAGCATTTACAAAAGTTTATGACAGAGTCACAAACACTGGACATTTCACTCCGAAGTGCCTAAAATAGCCAGAGTAAACATTTCTGGGAAATGGTTTAATGTGTTTGTTATATTTGTATACACAACATTTCAACATACACCACATTATTGGTACTGACAAATAACTATGTCATCGTTTGCGCTGGGTCACGCACAGATCCACATGTTTAAAGAGATTTTCACAACCTGGAAGAAAACATCACAGTTTGTGAGTGATGCTATGTCGACGACTTCATAATTTTGTTATAACATACTCATGACAGAATGACACATTAATAACTGTATCAATAAACCGCTCAAAGACTTTATTAGAATGAATACATATCCATTCTTCTTATAAACAGCTGGACAAATTCTCCCTTCACAGCACTATAAACCATTGATTTCATGTGGCAGACTCTGACGTAAAACATATTGGTCATTTCCTCAGTTCTGTACGTCCAAATGTTGTTAAAATGCAAATTATATCCATAAATCTGATTCTGTTGAGTGCTGGTCAGAGGTAGTACTGGAACTCTATGGAGGGCTCTATGGGGGCCAGTGCATGCCCTCTTTCTCTCACCCAGTACAGGCTCCCCGCAAAAAGTTACAGGGTGTGACCACACCACTACATACCGGCCGGCCCTTTCCGGAACTTACCGCAAGAATGCACACTCATGCCAAGGTGTTGAGTTTAGCTATACTCTCCCTCATTCGCCCTTTCATTTGCTTTCTCATTCTCTCTCCCGCTTTCTCTCCAAGGGGATCCAAAAAAGAGTGCTCTTTTCCCTGACTTCAGTGTGAAAGTATTCACAGAGCCGCATTGGTCTCAGAGTAATAAGAAAAAAAAAAAAAAGACTGAATTGCTGACTGACAGACAACAGAAGGTCTGCCAAGAAACCCTTGCGCTGCTAATCCAACGAAAGAATAAAAAAAACAGAGGAATTATAACAGCATAAATCTTAGTGTGAAATAGGAAAAAAAAAAAGAAATATGGTTTAAAGGAGTGAAGGTTTGCAAGACTCTCTTTCTGCCATACATAGAAACAAACAAATGCAAGCACACACAGACACAGACCCAGACACAGAGGAGCAATGACAATGAACACACCTGGATATAGAATGGGATTCCAGCGCTACGGCGTGTGGCACACAGTTTGGAAGAGGGGTCACTGGTCTTTACTTCCTCCAGGACCTCCTTAAGCCAACGGGCTGGCAGCTGCTGCAGGGTGCCACTGCCGCTCCTAAGACACACACAGACAGAGGTCAGAGGTCAGCGGGTCAAAAGGTGGCAGCCTCACTCCTCAGAAGCTTCTTACTGAAAATAATTATCTTAACATCTCTTTCTCTTTCTCTCTCTCTCTCTCTCTCTCTGTGATCATAACCATGTCAGCTCAAAATACAAAGATAAATACAAACACAGAATAAGATCACAACCTCACAGACACAATCCCACATGAAGAACAAAAGGAGAAACACACACCACAAAAAGAGAATTTTGAATAGCCAAATCTCTATTTGATGACACCGAGTGTATGACATTTTATACACAATAAATATCAAGGGTCAAATATGCATATATTTACCAAAGACACCTACCATAACACACAAGCATACACACACACACACACACACACACACACACACACACACACACAAAAACATGCCCATAATAGACATTTGCAGGCCACAGGCAGCGCAGAGGAATGCAGGCCTCCCGTTATGAAAAGCACTGCTGTTTTACTAGAACCATTGAACCAAGGAGTCCAGATCAAACAATCCACCCTGTCCATACAAACCACCACACACACACACACACACACCTAACGCTGGAACATACCTCCTGGGACAACACATAGGCAACCTTCAAAAGACTGCAGTTTAACACCCCACAATGAACACCTCATCATGCGTTCAGGGCATACCATCCAGGGGCGTGTTCACACACCAGTGCGCTCACTCCAAACAGTCTGCCAGCGCCACCTCTAACCCACCAACGTCCACACTAACCCCTGCCTGCACCGCAAACACGCTAGCCAGCATAGCAGCAGTCCTGTCACTCAAACACAACATCTCATTCACTGAGGCTTCAGCATAGTCAGCCCAATCCCTGTCAACGCTCGTAAAACTGCACACAAGAGTGTATCTACGTGTGCATGCGAGAGAACGAGAAACAGAGAGAGAAGATGGTGTTGAGCTTTCGATGACATAACTGAGTTACGGAAAGAAAGAAAGTAAGAAAGAAAGAATCCACTAAATTCGGATATTACAGATCATTCGTGGCAGCCACCAAAGTCAATCTCCTCAACCTCTGAATAAGGCATATTACAGCCCCCTTTTCAGGCCTTTGACCTTTAGAGAGGTCAATGTATCTGCACCTGTCTACATCCAATTGCCAATCAACTCATACATTCCAGCCCAACTGCTTCAGTCTATTTCGGCAAGAGGCTTCGCTGGTACCAACTAGACGTGAGTTAAGGTTTCAATCTTGAATCTTTTCATATGTAGCTCCGAAATGGTGAAACTAGCTGTCTCTTCCGATCAGAAGCATGGATCCCCCGGACGCACTCAAAACAAACCACTTTCAAACTCAGCTTTTAGCAAATTTTACACATTTCTGACCTCCTCACCACTAACTTCACTTGTCTGTGCTTTAGGTGCAAGAAGTAGACTGAAAAATTGACTCAGTAAAGCTCTTAAAACAATACACACCGCTTGCAGTGGTTCTTGGCACTAGCTTTTGCATACTTAGACGTGCTGTTTCAAGTTGAATCGCTACGGTCTTTCGTAAGTCACTTTGGACAAAAGTCTCTGCCAAATGACTTTATGTAAATACAAATGTAAAATGTAATATTTCAGCAACCAGCTTTGAAGAGACAAGCCTCCATGAGTGGCTGATTCAGGTATGAACAGTGGTTGCCAAGGACAGCATCAGGACTTCTGGTAGCGATAGCTATGCTGACAGCGCCAGCTCTCGGGACAGAACCTCTAGACCTAGGTCAATAGCCTGACAGTCCAGCGGGTTCATAATGACTGTAGCTTTCGTGGAGATCCGCTGAGCGAGGAGTTCTGGGGGCCAGACATAGACAGTTACTGAAACATTCTCAATTTCAGTCCATTTATACATTCGATCAAAAAGAGGATAACTGGAAATTCTGTGAACCCCCCCCCCCCCCCCTTCAACACCCACACACACAGACAAACACAGACGAAACACAAATACAGACGGTTCGTCTTTGCAAAACTCAGTTGCATCTAATTGCTCACCTGCAAAGCATCTCGGTAAGTCGCACGAAGCCCACATAGGCCAACTCGAATGCCCCTCTGTGACGAGACTGCAGGAGCTGCTCTCTGAAGTACTGCCCCACTCCTTCCACCTAAGACAGGCAGAGGGTAGGGTGTGAAAAAGTGGGGGGGGGGGGGAACAGGAAAACATGAAGCACATCGTTAAACTCTCCGGTACAGAATACACAATTGAAACACTTCATTAGGTAGCATGTCAGCACTCAATAAAATTTCATAACATTTGGAACCCTCAGGATGCATTTAAGAAGAAACTTGCATAATATCTAAAGGTTGCTATGGGGAGGGGGGGGGGGGATGGTGTCTAGTGAGTCTTTGATGACTTTGTCTGTAAACAAAACAGTAAATCAGTGATGAAGACCAGCTTTCTGGAAATAACGTCTCTTAGGCAACACCCTCCAGGAGAGCAGCTGAAGTTAAATGAGGTTGTCAAATGGAAAAACCAGAGATATGCATAAATTATAATATCCAGCAACAGATGGATGGGTCTAACATTTGTTGTAATTTTTTTTTTCATGGAAGTATTTGCGCCGACTTTGCATGTCCGAAAATAGTTCTCGTAAGACTTGGTAAAAGGGCTTGACCCAAGTATGCCCCATACTAGGGCGCTTATGTCATTCACTAAAAACTAGGGAAAAGTCCCTCCAGCAGGCAGTGGTTAAAGCCCGCAGGCTCTGGGAGGCTGCGGTGTTGAAGCTATTTACATCAATGCGACGAACGACCATTAGAACAGCTTCGGTTCTAGCGACACTTTATTTAGCTTGTCGCTTCCTGTTTGTGAGTTCAACTGTTTTTTTTCCCTCCTTCTGCATCTCTCTTCACTCACTCCACGTGCGCAGAGAAGTTTCCCAACTTTTCCACAGCTGGCTAATTACACAGTCGGGGTCAGTGACCTAAATAACAGCTTTTCCTCCGCGCCTGGGCGCTAAGAGACTTAGCGGCTAACGCCACTGACGCTAATGCCGTTGTTTGCTTGTTGTTTTGATACCATTGACTCAGACCCACTCGAGATTATGCAACTCCACAGACCGAAACACTGAGAGGGGAAACTCTGAACGTTATGAGCAGGCAGTCCATTTTGATTTTACAGTAAAATAAACAAGCGAGAAGCCCGCAAAATCTCTAGGCCAGAATTTAATCTGAGGCACTGAGGACATGAGAAGGAGCTAAAACAAAACAGCAGCCTCACAACTTAACTGGGCCGTGTCGTTACGGGCAAATGACAAACATGTAGGTGGCATAAACGTGAGGGGAGTGGCTGTGTAGAGAATATTTGAAGATTGAGGTTTGGTTTGAGGTTGACTATGGTCAGTGAGTCAAGTTCACGTGTCCAGTTTGGTGATGCCACCAAAACATGTGGCCAGTGACTTCCAGGAACTGCCCATCCATGTTTAGCTCTTTTGGTTATACCTTTGCAATATGTTAACGTTAGTCTACAGCCCAAACGACGAAGACCAACTTTTGATATGCAGAGAGAGAGAGAAAGGGAGAGAGTGGGAGTCTCAAAGCCATGTCATTGATCGAAAGTCCAAGAGTGCCCCCTGGCTCACTCACAAAAATGAAGCATAACCCTTAGCTTAGTCAAAGAGGGATCGAGAGGCCTTGGCTTAGCCAAAGCCCCAGTCAAGCCAGACAGATCTGCCTTGCTTAGCTCCAGCTTACACTGATGATCCAAAGCAAACATGCAAAAGGGAGAAGAACTGGAACTGGGTAGGTTCATGAGTTCTGTGGTTTCACACAAGCTCACTCCCTGGTGGTCTAAGGGTAACTGGCAAGGAGCAATCTCACTTAGGCTCCATGATGCTCCATAATCTCAGTTCTTTGTGGAGCCAAAATGGCAGAGAATTCACCTGGGGTTTCCTTCTTGGGGGGGCCTGTTTACTGTCTTCCCATCTGTCTCCAGCACAGGCGATGAACATGAGGAATTACGCCCTGTCTCATTATGACTAACTGTTTTCGGTTGCTATGGCGCCTCAACAGCACGGAAACATCTGCCACATTGCCGTGGCAACGGCTGACCAAAACAGGACACGGGAGGCAGACTGACAGTACATACGTGTTTTGAACCATCGCTGTCACAAACACTCAGTTTCTAAACTTCCAGGGAGAGCAGATTGGCGTAACATAGCGTGGTACAAGGTAACGCAGAATAAAGCTCTGTCATTACTTAACAGCATGGGTAAGGAAAACACACACACACACACATAAACACACACTTTTATTTGGACTCACTCTATATTATTAGGTCATCTGTTACATAACACACAAGAGATGCCGAGGTAACCACAGAGATGACATCACCAACTAATTCAACTCCATCTGTTGGAGGTACAGTGTCATTAGTCAAGTCTGTGTAGTCAATATGACTATTGCTGCCTCCATGCTGTAAATGTCTAGAAGTCAATGAATCAGCATTCAGAGGAAATCTGATTTATACTGTAAAAATTTTATGCAAGGACTGAACTTCATCCCTAATAACTTTCTCCATCTGCCTGTGCGCTCATATTACATCTATGTGCCCGGTTTCTAGATCACAGAAAAAGTAGACGGCCCAATCTGTCTGGGCACATAAAAAGAGTTCGGAAGAGAATGTTGGAGGCGGTCCAAATGAGAAAGGACGTGCTGACCAAACAGAACCAAAGACGGCCGTCTTAGTCTGTATATTCACTAATATTATGAATATTCTATCAGGTTTCTGAATAGAATGACTGAAATTGACAGCTGTATCTCTGGATAGTCTTGGTTTTTTCATGAAAAGAATCAACCTTCTGAATGCCTTTCATGGCATCATTTTTTTTTTTTTTTTGTTACACTGGTACCCGATTTGCTCACTCCAATTCAAACGGAGGCAGAGAAATACCCAGGGTCACCGGGTTCAAGGTACCAGATCTACCTTAGCACACACCTCATTTAGGAGAGGGAATTTCCCACTTCCTGTCCAAAGACAGCCTGCCTTTGCTTCATGTATAGGTCGGCGAACAAAAACAAATAGCCTCTCTCCCTCTCACACGCTCTGCTTCACACGAGTCTGTGTGTGAGACATTCGGAAGGTCAGTCAAAGGAGCTTGAACACACACTAACACCCGACCCACTCCACCAACGCATGCAACACTGGCATGTGCGTTGAGGGTTTTCAATGGTGTTGTGTGGCCTAAACAGCGCTAGGAAGATTCTAGATGAATTGTTCTCATAAGACTCCGATAAATGACATGTTGAGTGTAGCGGTTTGGCTTTTCAGGAAAAGGAGTGAGGAAACAATTTGGAAAGAATGCGAGAGAAGGAAGGTAGTGGAGACCATTAAACAGCGGGTCTGGCCGAAATGAAAGCGTCCCGCTAACAAGGATGGATGCTAATTGAAGACAAGGTAAAGTACACGCACAAACACTAACATGTTTTTGTTTTGTTTTTTTGCTTTTTTTTTATCTGCGACCAAAAACCGTAAACACGCTTTCATAAACACTATGGCTGGAGTCATAAAGAGTAAAAAAAAAAAAAACGAGCATTGGGAAAGTGTGGGAGTTTCTGTCTGTACGTTGGAAAATAAATCTTTTTGAAAGCAGTTACAACCCTGTGGTAAATTCCAGTTAAAAATGGAGATTATGTCCCATGTTATCACATTACCTGAAAATAATTTCATTTTCCCCCACAGAAGGAGAAATATGTTTATATCATTTCCAGCTCTCTGTATTAGTTATTAGACTGCAGTTCTATTTCTCTCAAGGGATCCGAGAAGATCCCGTTACTGGGGGAAAAACTGCTGAAGAAATATGAAAGCACTTCGTAACTGTTCTCCTAATCATCACATTCCCATCAACTGCTATGAAAGGCACTGAAAGTACTATGGGAAAAAAATTGGTCTCCTGTCACGATAAATATCACCATCACTCTCTGTCTGCAAGTCTGCGTGAGAGAGTGAGTGAGTGTGTGTGTGTGTGTGTGTGTGTGTGTGTGTGTGTGTGTGTGTTGTAGACATGACTCACCTGCTCCTCAGTGATGAGTCCAGTGTGGGAGTGTGTGTTAGGTGTGTGGAGGGGCATGCTCTGGCACAACTCCCCCAGGAGCATGGACACCTCCTTCATGCTCCTCCAACAGCACACCAGCACCATCTGAGCTGTGACTCTATAACCTTCCCCACCTGATCGCACACGACACACACACACACACACAAATTCACCACAGTGTAGACTAACTTTCCTTTACACATCAATCTAGGTTCAGTCTGACTCTGATTTACAGAACAGAACATAATGGTGATTCAGGACTGAGTTTATGGGAAACTGATTACGGATATGTACTTGACACAGTTCTTCTCACTGATTTTAGGCTAAAGCCACTCCAGCTGTGTGTCTAGACGTAAATGAGCTAGACTGTGTTTTGTCTTCACTTCAGCTATTCAGATGGTCTCGCGTAAAGCTCGCCGAACGAATGAGCGTAGTAACACAGTGAAGATTCACTGTCGTATTGCGGTGACTCAGTTGAAAGCAGAAGGACAGTTCAGTGCTGTGACTGTGGTGGTTTGTGTTTAATGCAACAACCCACAGATTCATCTCTTACAAGCTAGTCATGGGTTTTAAAGTACTCACGAGTAATGGTCAAACACTGACCTCTGAAGGATATAATGAGTACTACAGCAAATTAATCCAGCTATAGTTCTACATCCGCTTTATCTTTATGGTACCGCGATGTGCATCCCTGTCTCACAGATTTGCTGCTATTACAATATATACACAAGAGTCTGAGAGAGACAGAAAGAGGTGCAGTGAGAGGAAATACAGTGAAGAGAGTGTGTGTGTGTCTGTGTGTGTACGTGTGTGTGTACGTGTGTGTGTGTGTACGTGTGTGTGTGTGTGTACGTGTGTGTGTGTACGCGTTTCTGTTTTCT
Source organism: Chanos chanos (assembly GCF_902362185.1). Taxonomy (NCBI): domain Eukaryota; kingdom Metazoa; phylum Chordata; class Actinopteri; order Gonorynchiformes; family Chanidae; genus Chanos; species Chanos chanos. The sequence continues at coordinate 46,536,292 of NC_044498.1, read as the reverse complement.
CTACCCATGCTGTCCACTGGTGCTTTGTTTGTCAAACACTCGGGTCCATTCTGCGCTGCTGTGTGTTGATCCAGTTGTCGGGCAGTGTTGAAGAAGTGGTTTGTATCTCGAGGCTGGATCTCCTGTAAGATTCTTTGCAGACCCGCGGATGTTTCTGGAAAGATTGGCAAAGAGATATATTAAAAGCACACAAACGGATATGCTGTGGCACGTAGGCAGTCACGGCAGACGCCAACGATGCCAGTACATGCCACAACACACTTCAAAGAAAAAAGAAAAAAAAACTTCACAGTCACAAATAATGTCCGAATCAACCCCTTTACCCGAGTCGGTATCCATGGGGATGAGACCCTCGGGGGATGAGCTCTGAACGACAGGAGAAACTACATCAGACATTCTATAGCATACAGCTATGAGATCCGACACCAGACTCCTCCACTCAGATATCAGCACCAAAGACCTACACAGAGAGAGAGGTAGAGAGAGAGCGCTCACATTTGTGCAGTTTGGTTTGTTTAACTTGAGATGAGCTGCTATGAGGTTACATAAATAACATGGTCTCCGCCACAGAGTGGACGTGTGTGCGTGTGTGTGTGTGTGTGTGTGTGTGTGTGTGTGTGTCTGTGTGTTCGTACCTCGTGTTGAGCTGCTGGAGAGCAGCTGTAATGCAGTGGGCGCGGCCGTACAGCGGGTAGGAGGCTGCGGCCTGTAGGAGGGAAGACTCCGCCCTCTTAACCTCACTTTTCAAACACGTCATCAGGAACTGGACCACTGACAACACAACGTACCAAACATTTACATTTTCATCACTGCGCTCATAAACATATCTTAAACATTTACACAAGGGGCTCGCTACATTAAGAAAACCATTTTAAAACAACGTTTAAGCACACCAGCATGATGATAAACAGAAGCCAGACAAAAACTCACAAAACTATGCATCACTTACAGTGGCCACCATATGTCTTTTCCCCTAATTAATTCGATTACCTAAGCTCATCTTAAACTACAGTATACCTGCCAGGGTGTTCTTCTCCAGGACGGAGGCCGCCTCGGAGGTTTGGAGCTGCTGGGAGGACACGCCCTGCTCCTGAGCACAGCTGAGCAGGGCCTGTTGGAGCGCCCCCTGGTGGAGGAGCAGGTTGAGTAGGTGGGCTGCGGTGACACTGTCGAAGGGTTTAGTGCTGGTGCTGAGGTCCAGGGCGGCCCGAAGGAGCGACAGCAGACGCTCCGGCTCCTACAGCGACGGACACACACACACACGCGTGTAAACACGGCGTATTAAAGCGCACGTAGGAAAAACTGATAAACATAAAAGTGACGAATAAACCAAAGCGCGCAGGAAAAAAATAGTACACACATACATCAGATATTGCTCTACATTGTCACTGGTTAAGATTTCCGAGCTGAACGGAAAGAACTGTTCCAGAAATTTCTAAGAATGAATTATGGAGGGTGTCACAGATAACAACACATCCTCTTTGGTAATCTGTGCGTCTTTGGCAAAGGTGCTTGGAATGTGAAGGGAAAAAAAAAAAAAAAAAAAACAGGTCGTCAATGACCCGTGATGAACATGTGCCGTCAAACTGCCCGATTAAGTCCAGTCTCTCTGTAACTGACCTGCATCCCTACGGCCGGGGGGGGTAGTTTTTGAAGCAACGCAGAGGCCAGCTGCTTGACCTCTAAGAAGTTGCTGGCGAGACAATAAAGCACCGCCTGAGCATGGGCGTAAGTCACCGACTCCCCCAAAGCAAAGCCGTCTGGCCCTGAGAGGGAGGGGGGAGAACCAAGGAACGAATGAGAGATCGACCTCTACGCATGCAAGGCTTACAGACAATAAAGCTTACAGTCAAACCGCCATTTGACAGTGTGCCTCCGCGACGCTGAAAGAGCATTACGCGTCAGAGGGTTCGGTGTTAAGTGTCAGAGACAGTACCCGTTTGAAAAGTGAACAGTTCTGCCACCAGTCCCAGTAGATGCAGAGCCGTAAGGCAAGTGGAATAAGAAGCTCCGGGATGAAGCACGTGGAACAGGGTGTCACTAAACCAGCACAGGAACTCCTGATAATGCACACACACACACACACATTACATATACAATGTTACTTATCTCAAAAAATACTACCTAAAAAGTTATGAGAAAGCTTTTCAGTTGGCCATGCAAAATTAAACAACAGGTTTCCTGCTGCAATTCGGACCGACTGACAGTTCATCTGAATACTCATCCCTGAAATCATAAGTGGTCATACGACACATTAGGAAAATATGTAGTTGTGAGGAGGTTATCAATCATTCACAAGAACGTCAGCCTTCACTGTCTATAATTGTCTCATTAAAAAAATTAAATTCCTTCCTGTCATCTGTGTCTCTCAAACTACCTTTCTTGACTGTTTCCACATCTCCTCTATATTCTAGAACCTTCCCCCAACATCCCCTCTCTTCCATAGTTGTCTTTCTTCCTCTCTCTCTTCTTATCTCTGATGAACAGAACAAAAGGATTATACCTTGTAGGTGCTGAGTGCATATTGGTCTGTCTCTCTTTGCTGCTGGTCTCTCTCCTGACCCAGTCTCTTCTGCAGGAACTGAGCACTGTCCTTCATCCGACACAGGAGCTGGAGAATAAGCACAAAGGACCAATCAGAGGACTTCAGTAAGGGTCTTCAACCACATACTTTAAAGGTACTGTTCATGTAGGGCTTAGCCATTTGATAACCAGACAACACGACGTGAAAATGCATAGGGCTATGACCCTCGAGAAACCTATTCATGGTCTGTGAGGCGTCTGTGAGCAGGTAAGGTGAAGAGCTTGTACCACTGACCTTTTTCAGCAGGCTAACTGTCTGCTGTCTGACGCCTGGCGATTGGCTGTTCATGTTGCTAGGCAGGAAGTGGCGAATCAGGTCCATTTCCTGGGTAGACAGGGTCTCCGTGCTGCGATGGCTCTCACATACCAGGCCGAGTGCATCCATGCGCACCTGTCCAAACATATCCATAATTGATAGAGGCTGACTTTAACCGAAAACACATGGAAACCGAAAATTTCAAGACAAACACAAAATGAAGTCAAGTTACATCTAGTGCACAATCACGGACATCAGAGAATTATTCCATAATAAATTAAACTGAGAGTCTTCTAGGACTGTGCCAAAAATTAAGATCAATATTTCTGTACAGGTGATGTCATCTCACAAAATAATTGTTTTAAAGCATATTCTAAATAACTGAAAGTACCTCTCCAAAACCAGATGGTAATATGTAAACTGTTTACAAACACAACATCAGCGAATGTTCAGTATTGCAAACCGTGATTTATATAAATCATGTTTTGCTTTCCATTAATGTTTTGGAACCAACATTTGCGTTCTTCAAGATTAATGAGGAACATTTTGACCACTGAACAATACTGTTAGTGTACCCATGTCTTCTCCAAATAGCGTGTAACTTGTATGTTTGTTAGTTTATTTGTCTTACCTGATCATGCTTGTGTACCAGCGCCTGTCGTAGAAGAGGGAGCGGTACCAGACCTCCCCAAATCTCCCCCTGTGCAGACTGTAGGACCCCCTGAGCTCGCGCTGCACGGAGACAAGTCATCAGGGCTCCCACAGCACCTCTGCCACCGGGAGGGCCTGCAAACCAATCAGGACAAAGCACTCTAAACAGCAAAGCCTGCTCCAGAATATTCCATACGTCCACCTCATCTGGACCCAAACGTGCACTGTTAGTCAGTGCCATACCAGAGAGACACATACTGGTCAGACTAACAGCGCTTTTTATTCTTCCAACCAACACAAACCTCCAAGAAATAAGCTCTGAATTTTCCGTTTCCTGTTTCCATTGTGTGGTTTTTTTCCCCAAATCTTCCTTCCATCTCTTTCACTGAACATACCTCTGGTGATTTGTACTTGGTTTTAATCATTTGTCTCACTGTACTGGTAAAAACACATCCCCTCACCTTCAGTGCCAGCCGGCATCTCCTGTAAGGCCTGTACCATGTGGCTCAAACTGGAGGGGTTACAGCGAAGCAGTTTGGGCAGAAAATAATCCAGGATGTAAGTGGTCTGGTCCGGCCTAGCTCTGCACATCACCTGCAGCAACGGGGTGACCCACGTCCGGTGCCAGGCGTCCGTCCAGCCGTTCCCGTCGCCGTGACAACCACAGAGCTGCGCCTTGTGATTGACAAACAGCTTCTCCAAGAGCTCGCTGGCATAGGGCGCCAGGGTTTGATCCCCCATTAGACCCAGCAGACGAGATGGTAAACTGGCCTCGAGTTTCAGAAGGTACTCCGCCCCTAAATGTTCCACAAGACACGCCAAAGAGCCGTACTTTCCTTTCATATGCCACTCCAATCCCAGCAAGCTCTGGGTAAGTTTACTGATGTATGGATCTTTGGTCGGATCAGCCTCGTCTTCGCCGCATAGCTGGTGGAGATGGAGAAGGTTCCGGAAAAGGGTGCGAGTCTGGTGGCGTACTCCATCCAGCGGATGCTCCCAGTGGGCGTATATGTGATCGAGAAGACGCGAGTGGAGAGGGGAACCCCCGACAAGAGAGTCTCGTAGCAGAGGAGGACGCGGGTCAGTCCAGAGACAGTCCACGGCGGCACCGCTCCATAAAGTCAGAACCCGGGCCACGACCATCGCTGTGCTGGATTCCTTCACACTAACACGCACATATAACCACATCAGACCACAGAAAACGTGTGCTTTCAAACGTACATCAGTCTTTTTCTTACAACTGTTACCTGCAGATCTAAAATTAAAAAAATATGGAATTCTCCACAGACTTAACACTGAATTATGAGAGTGTCTAAATCTCATAGGGATAAAGGCAGAACTACTGTACATTCTGATCATTTTGCAGCTGAATGCTGTAACTCACCTTGTGTCCAGGGACAGCAGTACGTTAGGTACGAGAAGCAGCAGTTTCTCCCCCTGTTGGCTCAGAGTCCTGCCTTTCCAGCTGAGCATTGCCAAAGCACCGTGACAGAGGTACAGAGCCACCGCTGAGGGTCTGCTACTCTGGAACAGCCCTGCACAATTCTCTCTTAACCACTGGGGGGCGCTGCAACCCTCCTCTTCTGAACACAGCAGAAGATTTGCCACCTAGATAAGCGATTCAGTGACCTCAGTATTCAGATAAAAGACACAATTATAGTTATATGGTTATATTTCACCATAAAGAATATCTTTCACACGATAATTACCATGATAGCTACATCATCTCCGTTCCCCATTACAGTTCTCATCAGCAGTACCACAGCCATCCCAGCTGTGCTCTGGACCGACTGAATAAATTCCTCTGTGCATAGGAAGAGAGAGTGAGAGAAAGAGCATAAAACAGGGAGGAAACAGCCAATCAGTTGCATGACTGAAAAAAAAAACAAAAAACTAATGGCAGAAATCTAATTCAGCTCCCATAATGATATAATGATTAAGGAGAAACAGGGAGAGAAAACTTTTTGGTAAGCACGGACTAAGTAAAAGTTTACAGAAAACTTTAGCAGTATCTTGCACGGACACTGAAACTACTTTTGGGGTGTGGAGGGGGGTGGTGGTGTGGGAGGAGGGGGCAGGGGGGTTGCTGTACCATCAGTGAGTATGTGAATGTAGCAGTCCAGTAATCCACTCAGTGCTTGCTGCAGGCTGGTGCGATGGGAAGGTGCTCGTAAAGCACTGCTGATGGGTTCCTGAGATCTCTGCACCATCAGCATCGAGGTTTTGACCACAGTCAGACTGAACTGCATCAGCTGGGCCTGGGCCACATGACAGCCAGCGAGACCTCTGTGTGGATCAGTGGAGATAGGTTAGGGTCAATTCAGAGCGATAGAACGCTTATATGGACTGGATTGGACTGGACTGGACTGGACTGTAGTGTCTTACCTGTTCATCTGGATGTATTCACTCAAGGCCCTCTGGAAAAACTGGAGCACTACAGGATGGTGCAGAGAGAGACAAAAGTAAGGGGGGGAAAAAACATGGATAATAAGTTACAAAACTATTGAGAAAGTAAAACTTGGTGTCTCTGAAGTGAAATTTCAATAGGAGAAAATTTCTCACCAAATGGACTTCACGTCGAATGTATACTAACCTTCTGTAAGCAAACTATGGACACACTTCTCCCCTGCAAATCAAGAGTATAACATTGTCAACATCCTTATTGACAGACTACTCAGATAAGTTGTATGAAAACTAGCGGGAAAAACATGTGCTGCGTCCTTTAAAGACATGTGTGCTCTGTAGGGAGTTTTGATATGCAAACAAGAGAAATCGCTTAAGCTCAACAAAGTTTCCAATTGTAAAAACAGAAAAGAAAAATCATATTTATACTTATACTTGCTGCACATCTATTCATACATTTGGTAAAAAGAAAAAAAATAAATAAATACTTGCCACCATGTGATATTTTGACTGATAGAATGACCTACCAGTGGGGAAGCCATCCAGACAGGACGTGATGCATTCTGTTACGTGGGAGTACTGTTCTGAGTCCAGAGTAGAAAGAGTCACAGACAGATGTGCAGACAGACAGCTCACGGTCTGCTCCTGCAGCCAATCAGGGACATTTCCCAGGGCACTGGACATACAAGGGAGAATACCAGGAGGGAGGAAGAAAAAAAAAGTGTTTTTGTCTTTGTGTGTGTCTGTGTCTGCCACAGGATAAGTTCACCTATCCAATTCTAAATCTACACAAACAAAACAACAAAGCAAATGAAGGCAGGTATAAATGTTAATCAAACCAAAATATGTAAAAGGGAGAAGAAAAACACTCAGGTTGATTCTAAGAATAGACTGACCTCGCTATGGCCCTCTTCAGTGGGTTCTTAGCTTGCAGGGGTACATATATGACCGCCAGTGTGTCTAAACAAGCAAGCAGTAAAGGACCGGAAGGAGTCTCCTCTTCTTTCAACTTCTCAAACATGGACCCCGCCTACAAAACAAGCGAATAGTGCCATTCACCAACAATAAAGTGACAACAGCGCAGAGCACACAACCTCCATCACCGACAGTACAAGGCCATTAAACTCAGTTAACTAACAAGCATAAAATGGTGACCAGATTAATACATTGTCTCGCAATAAGAAAGCATTTCTTGCATGCGGTTATCCACACACAAAGTAAGTTAAACTGTCATTACATTACATTTCAGTGTGAATGAGTATTCTGCATCAAAGAATACTTTTACTTGAGCACGAAGCAGAACTGATATCCACAAATCAAGTCTTTAATCTCTAAGACCACTGAGAAATCTCAATGCATGGCAGGCACATTGTAACTCATCAACCTTGTGATAGCTGACATGCGGTTCACAGACAGGATGACACTCACCTTAGAGATGAGCTGGACCTGATGAACTGGATCACTGGATCCCAAACAGTCCTTCAGAGTTTGAGCCAACTGTGTAGACCTGTCATCTCCTGCAACGGATAGGGAGACTGACACACACACACACACACACACACAAACACACAGGAAAGGGCACAACAGTTATCCCTAGTTATGGACTGGAGAAAAATATGAGAAAAAAAAACGCAGCGTGCCCACCGCTACCGGTTACTCACTTCTCAAACGCTCCAACTCGGCGCTGTCCAAGGTCAGAGCTTCCACTTTCGGGGTTTTCTTCTTTACCACCATGACTACTTCTGAGTCATCAAAAAGAAATTGTATTTAGGCTCCACATCCACTATCGCTTTAAACCACTTCACAGACAAGAAAGGAAACACTGTGGAAATGACTCAAACTGATCACAGCTGCAGTGCAAAAAAATTGGTTCAGGTTAACGGCTCATCCGATCAAGCAAATCATTCTTCCTCGCTCCTAAACATTTTCCTATCTAATCATACATGCTTACCGAATGACTTTCGCTAAGTGCTTGCTAGCTAACAGTGCTAACAAGAACGAATACTGCTGTAGTCCATAAAAGACTGTATATAAACAGCAAAGCCAGTATTGGTATACACTTACCGATGTTCAACAGCCAATAGTTTAAGTTGTGAAATAGACCATTTAGAGTAAATAAACTGCCCTTTTTCAAAACACGAGACCGCTACTTCAATTTGGCATTTGCAGGTACATATGTCTCACACGTACCATAACATACACGTGTATCACGTCAATTCCGGTGTTGAAATTGTACCCACCCCAAAATTTCATTGATTGGTTTGTACGTCAGAATCTGAACACTGATTGGATTATATGAAAGTCAATCGTATCTGTTTTACCAAGCCTGTTTAATCTACATAACCACGCCTTCAATGCGTCTGATAGGACGTGTCCTTCAGCGACACGCCTTTACCCCAACCCATCTTCATAGTTACGGTACGATGCTGAAATGAAAAGTTAGAAAAGAAATTCTTGATTTTTTTTTCACTCATTCAATAATTAGGTTAATAGGGCAGACGCAACTGGAGCAACTCGAAGGACGCATTTAACATGGAATGAAATCGATGGCATTTGATTAATATTTGCTTGGTAAGAAAACACTTACGCTACAAACTTGAGCTGTAAAGATATATTGCTCTGTTTTGCTCTGCGGATGGGATAGTGGAACGCTTTTCATCCATGTAACAATTTAAGTTTCACATTTATGTATGTATGTATATATATTTATAATGTGAATATGATTCACTGTTGTTGGTTAGGTTAGTTTGCGGTCATATCTAAATCTAAAATATGTTTCGTCTGTAATTTTGAAAGCATGGTCGACAGCCGAAAAGGTACCTCAAATTTTTCTGAATTTCGTTTAAATTTAACATGTGCAAAATATACCTTTTTGTAAGTAGATTTATGTATATGACTGTATTTCGTTAGATGTTGTGAAAATATACAGAAAACAACGTCTTTGATGAATCGTCTATTGAATACCTGCCTTAATCTTTCTTCAACTGCTCACGTGTCTTGTATTGTGATTGACGTTTGACTGATTATGTTTATCATAGTTTATAATGTCTTCAATAACTTTTTTTTCACCGCCATTTTAGTAGGGTAATAGCATGTTACATCTTTTCTAAGACATAGTTTCAGTTATGCACTATTCATGTTCTCACTACCTTTAATTTTGGAATGAATCCTCCCAAAATTAAACAAATAGTAATAACAACAACAACAACAACAACAATAATAATAATAATAATAATACAAAGGGTAGTAGGCCTTGTGCTGCCTGGAAGTGGATAAGTTACATCCTTGCAAGATCCTGGATCTCCCAGTGGACTGGTAGGAACTCTAAGATCCAGAAGAACAACAACTGACCCAAAAAGGAGCTTTAATAAAAAAGGACATAATCATTAAAAAAGATTTCCCTTGTCTTCTAGAATATAACTTATATAACAGGATATGCACATGTTTTGTGTGTTTAAAAATAAACTAGCTCTCATCATCACCAAACCACACACCTAGACAAAATTCTAGACACTGAGTAAAAAAAAAAACTTCACAGATAGATTTGCGTTCATGCGACGTGATTATTTGGTGTGGATGTCATTACTGTCTTGTGTGTTGTTTTGAAGGTTTGGTAGATTTTACCCGGAAACTCGGATAGAGAGGAAACAGTTCATTCTCCTCCCTTTCCCATGGGTTTCCATCTGCTAAATTTACCTAAACTTTACACCTCACCTATAACATAAGGGAAATTAAGAGAAGGATGTTTTCTCAGTGTATGGGGAAATATTGTAGTCATTTTACTGAGTGTTAGACTGAAGCATCTTTGTACTGTGAATTGTGACTCAAAGACAGAGTGTGCACAGAATACATAACTGCTGTGTCATACTAATACTCATCAAAATATGAATTTTAATGTAATAGAATTTTTTTTTCTCTTTGCAGCACATGTTATTTTATTTAGATGTGTTGGTACAGACTCAAAGTCTTGGTCTTATTTTCCATAACATCCTGAGGAAAACATTTAATTGGGCTGTACACATGTTTGTACTCTCTTTGTGTCCAGGCCAAACCTATAATGAGAGGTTGTTTTTACTGTTTTAGAGTTTCTCTCTCTCCCTCTCCCTCTCTCTCTCTCTCTCTCTCTCTCATACATTCCCCTTATCCCTTATTCCTTGCAGTCTCTCAACACTCCGCAAGCACTTCCTTCACTATTTTACCTTGGCTGACATATGTTTTTCATAACTGACATTCTTATAATGGAAAACTGTGATGGTGCATCAGTGTTAGCTGGAAAAGATTTGTTTTGGTAGTGGTCAGTTTGTCCAGGACTCTGCCCAACCCTGGAACACTTCTCTCGTTCTGCAGGGAAAAGAACTTTTCACACAACAGCTCCTCTGTTTCCCCCAAAAAAACAGACAATCTGTCCTTTACCCTGTGTTTTTCATTTCTTTTTCCTCTCTAATTTTCACCCCTGTCCCTCCGTTATCACCACTTTTTATCGCTACTTTATTTTCTTTTAAGAAGTAGGATTTACCTCTTCAGTGTAATATTTGATATTTGGTTCTGTTTGATTTACACTCATAACCAGAACTTGCTAATGCTATTTGCGTGTCTGTCTCTGTGCAGAGGTTGAGGGCTGCGGGACCATGGCGGAGGGGGAGGACTGCATGAGCAGTGCAGACTGGAGGGAAAAATGTGTGGCCCTGGAGGCTCTGCTTTTCAAGTTTCGGGGCCAGATTGTCGTGATTCGAGAGCTAACAGCGGAGAAGGTCGGTGTCCCGTTTGTGACGTTAAATCTGCGTCATGACAAACGCTGTTTGCCTCTCTTAGAGATACACACACACACCCTCACAGAGGACACACACACACACACACACACACACACACACACACTGTTTTCTCCCTCTCTCTCTCTCTCTCTCTCTCTCTCTCTCTCTCTCCCAGCATGGTCTTAAATAGCCATTACATTTGACTACATGCTGAGTGAGTAAAAAACTACAACCGTCATCTGCTGTTGGAGTAATTACAGAACAAGGATGTGGTTTGATCTGTGGTCTCCTCCCATAGTCTCTGCTGCTGACTTCATTCTCTGCCATTTCCAAGCCCGTTTGGATCCTTATCCCAGATTAACAGCCATCTGCGCTTCATGTCAGCCAGTTAGCCTTTTCAGTGGTTTGTGAAAGCAGACAAAAAGCTACCATTTTTTTTACATTATTTTTTGTAAGTAACAGAGCAGGTCAAAACTAAGTCTTCGGCTCTGCGTCTGTGTCTCAAATTGTGACAGAGTTGGTTCTTGAAGTATTGTGGCCTAGTTCCTTTGCTAGTCTCTAGGGAGAGCTGATTAGAGCTTAATATAAACAACCAACTGACCACAGCACACTAAGCAACTGCATTCTGGGATAGGAGAGACTGGTAGACTCAGAAAATCAACATATATAGCGATGTCTAAAATGGAGAGTTATGCTGAGAGTACGTCTGTGTACACAGTCTGGTCTTGTTTCAGTAGTTTGGTAAGGGTCCTATTTTTCAGTTGCTTTATACCTTTGCCATCGCCTACATATCAGTTAAGCTCACCTGGTCAGCTACCTTACTAAAGACCAATTTGTTACGGTCTCTGTGATTCTGTTACTGAGTATTTTCAACTATCGCATGTAGAGAACAAATGTAAATCAAATATTGCGCAACAAAAAGTCCTCGGTAAACAGCCACGTTTAGCTTTCAATAATAGTGACGTGCAAACTTCACACATATTTTGCTGCTAGGCTTATAGTTCAATTCAAAGACTGTTCACGGAAAAGTTTATTTGACATATAAGAATTTTGTCATACTCTGTATAAACACAGTGATATATTTACACACATATGCCCCGATACAAATCACCAGTGGTCCCTCTTACCTGTGTCATGCTACACACTGGCTTACACATATGAACTCACTCTGATAAAGATCAAGTGTTTTTGTTTCCCATTCCTGGTCTCTGAGTTTGGTGAAATGTGTTGATTTAAACAACGTGTGCATGAAAGAATTTCGTCAATCTGCCTGTGACTCATGTAGGGGTGTGTGTGGGTATTCTTTTCTCTCTCTCTCTCTCTCTCTCTCTCTCTCTCTCTCTCTCTCCCTCTCTCGCTTCATTTCACTTTATGTTGAAGTCATCTCCTTTATGCAAGTCATGCACTTTAGATAGCATTTGCATTCATTTCAACTCAATGTGCAATAATGTTTTCTGATATAACAGTTATGTGTGTGTGTGTGTGTGTGTGTGTGTGTGTGTGTGTGTGTGTGTGTGTGTGTGTGTGTGTGAGGAGAGGCTAATTCTCTTGCTTTGAGCCCTTGGCTTTTATGAAATGTTATCATCAGTGTTCTTAAGCAGGCGTGATGTGGGCTTATTTATCTAGTTATTCACATTAGTTCGATGCATATTTGTGAGAACGCCAGGGGTTTTAGAAATGATCTGTGCAATGCCTTTATGATTTTTGCAGGTGTAAGACTGTTGTTCTGGCAACTCTGGTATGAACTTAATTGGTATTGATGATTTTATGATAATTCGGCTGTAAATTTGTTACAATCTCATGTTCATTAGCTTTGGTAGATTCTTGGCTAATAGCGCTAACGTTAACAAAAACACTCCATGGAAAGCTGATACTCTCACCTAAAAGGTTCAGTCAAGGTCAGGAGACGTCGGTTAGGCAATGGAAAATTATTTGAACTTCCCTTTCCTACGTTATAAAGTTCAGTCTCTAAAAAAAAACCAGTATTAATAGGAACCCAACCTTATCCTCAATCCGCAATTCCAAATTCGCAGGTGCTGATAACAAATTTGAGTTTGTCTTATAACGAAAATTTATCATATGTCCAGTAAGTAGCTTGCAAAGTTCTCACTCACTCATTGTGAATCTGTGGGTTATGTGGAGAGCTATTTTAACAGGTCATTTTCGCTGCTGTAAATTCTCTTCCCTTGGCATATGTTGTAGATTCCTGCCCTTGGTGTGTTTTGAATCGGTTTGACGTTTAAACTTATAGTAGTAAATATTGTGGTTGAGGGTTTGAGATTCTGAGAGCGTACATTGAAACGGTGATGAGAGGCCAAAAGTATAGGTTGGAGTGGAAGGGAAATTTAGTGTACATAGATCTGGAGGGAAAATGTAATGAGGACGGGAGTTGGAAGGAAAAGAGACATAGAAGAGCAAAGCATAACAAAGGGAAAGTGTTGTGTGGATAGGAGTGAAAGGAAAGTGTGGTGAGAGAAGAGGCAGAAGGAAAGAGTGGTGTCGTCAGGAGTGAGAAGGAAGAGAGAAAGAAGAGAATTTGAAATGAAAAAAAAAAAGAAAAAGAAGAAGGACAGAGAGGAGGAAGGTGAAAGTGACAAAATTCAAACCAACAAGGGAGGAAAAAGGAGAAACGAGAAGGAAATTAAAGAGTGAGGGAGGGGAGGAGCAGGAGAGGGAGGACAGCAAGAGAGAGAGAGAGAGAGAGGGAGACAGACAGAGAGAGAGAGAGAGACAGACAGAGAGAGAGCGAGAGAGTGAGAGACAGACAGAGAGAGAGAGAGAGAGTGAGAGAGAAAGCAAGTAAGAGCAGAAAATAACCACTCCTGTAATCACTCAGACGCCCAGGGGAGGAAATTCCTGGGTTTGTAAACAGTGTGTATGTGTGTGTGTGTGTGTGTGTGTGTGTGTGTGTGTATGAGTGTGAGTGTGAGTTTGTGTTACACAGGAAGTCAGCAAACAACACACTCTCACATATGGGTTAGATATAGTTCACTGATCATCTGCCATATATTTCCATCATACTTTCTTTTCTCTGAAACATTCAAAATATTATTTAATAACACGAGAACTACGAGACAACAGTAATGAGCTGCGGTGGAAAGTAAATCCCACGTTACCGTTTACAGATCAAGGAATCACCTTGGGTCAGATCTTAAGAGATTATCGTAATAATAATAAATTCAAAAAGAGTAAAACACTTTATATTAATAGACAGCTGAATTCTCTCTCTCTCTTTTTTTTTCCCACTGAATCTCTCTCACCTCCTCTCCATTCCACTCATTGCCAGCACACAGGCCGGCCTATAGTTCTCTTTCGCACAACATCCATAACGTTGAACGTCATAACAAACCACTGAACCGAGCGGGAAAAAAAAAAAAAACGAGCTTCATTAAGAGTAGATCGTTGAAGCCGTGTGTGGGATGAAGTCTGCAAAACGCTCATTTACAACGTACGGCCTCCCAACGCTGAGAGTACACTGTGAGAAGAAGAATGAATGTATTGAAAGTTAGAGTCTTTTTCTCTGCTCTTCCTGTCTGCCTCTTTTAGATTGATTCCACATTTCTACGGGCAGCAGTTACAGAGAACGGAGGCCAGGGTAGCGTATGGTAGCAATGGAGCACAAGTGCTTTGTCCCATAGAACACCAGACTAAGGGACGTTGCTGCTGGTCTATGTGACGTCTGCCTGCTTAGGAGAGCCAGGCCTTCACAGCACTCGTACTGGCCACCACAATAAGCCAGTGTAATCCTACTGCCCTTTGTGAATGTGCTTTGGTGGGGTTTTTTTTTTTTTTTTTTGACTGAATATGGCAGTCCATTCACCATGACCAAACTGTGATTCACGTGCCAAGCCTCCAGCGTTAGTCTGTGCTGGGAAATGACTTCTTGTCCCCAGAAAATACGGCTTGCTTACTAACAAACAGAAGGTCAACAACATACACAGACCCTTACTGTCAGTAATCATGTTCGCTGTTTGGTCTATTTCTGCGGTTCCGCTTTGATGCTTGTTATGAATCCCCAGTAAACATGTGCTTCTCATCCGAGTGTCTGTTGGGAAGCGTCTCTGGAAAGACGGACTAGCGGATCAACCGCCGAGATGTTTGTTTTTTTGGAGTTTTTCTGTGTCGTCTGTCGCTGGACTGTGTACTTCATTTGGTTGAGCGCTGTCCTTGTACATGTTACACATCCGTGAAAAATGTGTTGTGTTCATTTTATTCAAACCATAAATATTACCACATTTAAATATACAGATTTGACCCAATAACTGAAACTGTCAAATCTGAAAATGAATTGTCCTGCGGAGTGAGACTGTGGTGGTTTAGGTGACCGTACCGAATGCTGACCTCGGTTGCAGTCGCTACTCTCACTGCAAACGGTGTAACGAAAATGCGAGTTTATCGAGTCGTGCGTCTGGACGTGAGATGTATGCCGTTAGCTGTGTGAAAGGGGAGCGGCAAAGCCGACACTTGGGAATTTGGAGAGTTAGTGTTGTGCTGGGTGTTACAGAGGCAGGCTTTGTGAGCTGGCTTGCTATGGAGCGGATGGATGGAGGCGAGGCCGGGGGGGGGGTTGGGGGGGTTAGAGGGAGGGAGGGGGGTGGGGTAGAGAAAGCTGGCCACAGCGAGCCACGACTGGTATGCCAGGAATGGAGGGCCCGACTGTATGGGGCCGTGAAGTGGAGCATCGCTGTAGATTACAGAGGCTGCTTTGGAGCGACGTGGGGTGTGTGTGTGTGGGGGGGGGTACCATTTTCAGTTGAGCGGTTTTAACAAATCCAATTCTTAATTCTTCAAAGGGACTGTTTTTTAAAAGAATTGTTCTGGTTTTGTTGTGTGGGATCAGTTTGACTGTTTTCCTAAAAGCAGTCAGAAGGTTTTGATGTTTAGCAGTTCAGATGATGATAGCGTCCAGAACAGCTGCACAGTTTAGTTCTAGTTCATTTGGAGAGGCCAAGAATCTCTTAAGGGTAGGGTTATCATTCGGTTCTTATGTTTACAGTCAGAGTTCAAAAGGACTGGATGGGGGAAGTTTACTCTGTGTGTCTCATTTTCAGGAAAAAAAAAAAAAAAAAAGGACTAAGATGGCAGCAAAGAATTGTTTGTGGCTTCCATTTATCTGATGTTTCTAATTACATGCAGTTGTTTATGTTGGTTCTATTTATGAGATACTCTTTCCAGGAGTGATGTGTAGTTTTGCTGTTTTGTGGGAGGCCGATTTGAATCAGTTTCAGTTGTGAATCGAGATGAGAGATGAATTTGCTCCGCGTGTGTAACCCGTGGGTCAATCAATCAGAAAGATCAGGCTGTGTCTGCCAGTGGACACGGGTCTAGCTTGTCTTTGAGTATTCCCGATTTGTTAATATCATTGTAATGTAGTTTTTCTCATGAATTAACATGGTGCGTCGGAACCGTGTTGATTTTAAAAAAGTATGATCATCACGACAATTTCGTCTCAAAGAAGTTCTGTCCGACCAAACGTAAGAAATTCGACTATTTCCTTGTGGTCGAGTGGTTTGGACAAAACACGGAGGTTGGGGAGAGAGTGTTTCTGGTTTGGGTGGGAGCTGATAGTTTTTACAGAAAACCACAGCTTAATGTTTGTTGGCTAATCTTAACCAATGAGTTTGTTTCTACTATTTACCTCTGAGAACCTACGGTATGTAGTGACATATCCAGTATTTCACAGTGAAAAATATTTTCAAACCTGTACACCTAACACACACACACACACACACACACACACACAAAAGCAGATTGCCCAGCATTGAACGGGCTGTTGGTGTGTCCCTCTCTCCAGCTGTAAGGGTCTGTAATTATTCTGCCCTCCTCTGCCTGGTTCTATATATGAATACCGAGGGCAGTGGCGGTTTTTCATTTGTGGAAGATCTTGGCTTCTGTAGTGTCCTTTTCAACCCAGCACTGATGGGTGTGTACCTGGAGATGTTTATGGATACGCGTGTGCAGGACCGACTGTCATTATAGGCCCCGTGTGCGTAAATACACGGTAAAGAGTGACATCACTCCAGCGTGCCTTGACCGTTTGTGGTAGTAACTGTGCGGTATAGACCATTGGCTGCTGCTATTCATCTTTTACGTATGTCAAATGCTACTTTTAATTGTTAGGCAGTGTTTGTTTCTACTGAAAAGCTTTAAAGCAATAGAGCGAAGCGCAAATAAAATTCATTGAATCATCTTTTTATTTATTTACTTACTTATTTGACTGTTTTACTGGAAAGCACCAAAAATGAACGCTTCACGGTTAACTTAACGCGGACTGGCAGAAGTTGTCAAAAGCCATTAGGACACGCACTGATAAAGACCGGAGTGGACAGAAATCAGTTCACAGTGAACTAGCCTTACAGGAAGCCTAACAGGAAAACACTGCAGTTGAATAGAGTGAACTAGATGAAATGCAATGGGTCAGAGCGATCTAGTGGAAAATGACTAAATCCACAGTCCTGTACACTGCTGACCTTATAAAACAGTCTTTAATAGGCTATTAGACTTCAGTGCCAAATTGAGATCTTTTAAAAACAACCTTTTTTTTTTTCCAGAGCGCCCCTGTGAACAGTTCCAGCAACCACACACACACACACACACAAACACCAAGCACATCAGAGACTTTGGGTTAATTTTTCATGGAGAGCATGAATAAAGCAGCAGCAGTGAACCAGAACTGGTGTAGCAGGCCAGGTTTGCTATGCAGTTGTTCTCAGAAGTACTGCCAAAGCAGCAACTTATTGCTTTCTGAACTATTCACACAGCATCAGGTCTTCTCTCATTGTCTGTCTGCATATGTATGCACACCTACAGATATAACAGTAATCAGCTGTGTGTGTGTGTGTGTGTGTGTGTGTAAAATGTGCCAGATCATTGCACAAAGAATAGCTAAATAACATCTGTCACGTCAATCAACAGACAAATTGCACAAAAAAAATAATAATAATCAAGACGAACAATTTTCCAACACGATTGTAGAAAGCGGCACAGATGAAAGACCAAATCACTGAGTTCACTGCCTTCCTACTCCGGGTCATCTTCACGTGATGTGGGGTGATTAATGGTCAATATACTTTGTACAGATCGTACCGTCTCCCTCTGGACACACTAACACGACCCCATTGTTTTTGTTAACCCTAGTTCATGCCTCTTTAACCTCACTCTTTTCCCAGATGTGTCAGATCACTGTTACTTTGAAAGCCCATCCAACACACACACACACTCTGCCACTCTGAGCCAAGGAATGCTTGAGAAGCTTGTGTGTGTGTGTGTGTGTGTGTGTGTAAAAGAAAGAGAGAGAGAGAGAGAGAGAGAGAGAGAGAGAGTCTTTGTGGTGACCAGCAGCAGACCTCTAAAATCTTTGACATTAATCATTGCAAATTCTTGGTTCTGAGGTCACGTAGGAGACCGGTGTCATAGAGCATTCTGTGGTGTCAGTCAGAAATATGTGGTGACCTCAATACATCACCCACCCATTCACAGACTCTTAACACACTAGTCATTTTGGCCAGTAATTCTCAAAGCTTTAAGCTGTTATAGAATTACTCACAGCACGTACAATTGTTTCCAACAAACACTGTGCGTACGTGAATCCATCAAAACAACAGGCCATACATCACATGATAACTTTACATGGACAAACAGGAACATGTACATCTTCACAGTAACAGGCAATTTAGATGAAAGTCTCTTGCTGCAGCTACTTGGCAGGAAACCGTTGCCCATTCACGTGATTAATGGAGCATATTTTCTAGATTTCATAATATTGTGATAATGTTTTGGGGTTTTTTTTCTCTTCCTGAGGAATATATGAAAGACATTACAGATCTGCTGTGCTGTCTCCAGGTTTGTATTTGGACAGCTTTGCAGTGATTTTGAGTGGCACCCTCGCTATGTTAAAAATGGTCCAAAGGTCCTGACTTTAATAAGCCGCTCAGTGTTCCGCTTTGCTGGATGTACCGCAGTCTTGCATGGTTGAAGTTCATATTTATTTTTATAAGAGGAAATAACCCGCCGTCTTGGAAAAAATCATCTTGTTTTTTCTTAGGTTAGATGGAGCAGGTTAATGGCTACACGGCTACACTTGTGCCATGGGAAACAGAGTGAGAAATAGTTAGGGCTTCTCGATTTTAACATGTTTAAATGAGTTTTTTTAATGTTTTTTTTTTTTTTTTTTGCTCTCTATGCCCCGCCCCCCCTTCTCCAGATGCAGCAGTTAGAGACCCAGGTATTAGAGGCTGACAGACGTGCTTATGAGGCCAACCAACAGGTAAGAATTCTATCTATCTATCTATCTATCTATCTATCTATCTATCTATCTATCTATCTATCTATCTATTAACCTCTCTGACATTCCCTCTGTCCAAAATCCTGTGTGTGTGTGCGTGTGTGTGTGTGTGTGTTTGTCTGAGAGGGTATCTGTTTGTTGGTTTGGTGAATGCTTCCTTAATTTGACACAAGTTCCTTGACCATGTGGATCTGCATTTGTGTGTGTGTGTGTGTGTGTATGTCAGGTTCAGTGGATGGAGGAACGGCTGAAGGCTGCTGACCTGCAGTCAGGTGACTCAGAGCTCCGTTTGTTCAGACGCTGTCAGAAGCTGCAGGCCTTGCTACAGGAAAAAGATGAGCTTATTGCCCTGCTGGAGCAGCAGCTGGAAGAGCAGGTCAGTACTTACCTTCTCCACTAGAGGGCAGTGAGGAGCAAGAACAGCTCTCACCACACTCTGGCCCGGCATTAATGCTCAGAGTATTTTAGAGTACAGTTCTGGGAAAAAGCAGGCTCAGCTTATATAATGTTCTTATAATACTCTAATATTGTTTTGTCTTCCTTGTCTAACCATGGTAAATATTATCCACAGATAACAGGTAAATGTTCAATTAGAGACCAGCCTCTGTACTGTGCTAAAATATGCATTCTCTCTAAAAAGGTAATAATGTGTCGCTCAGAAACAGATCCGCCTCCAAGATGCCAAGACTGTGGAGGAGAAAGCTGCCAAAATCAAAGAGTGGGTGATGCTGAAGCTAAATGAGGTATGTGTTTCTGTGTGTGTGTGTGTGTGTGTGTGTGTGTGTGTGTGTGAGTGTGTGTGTGTGTGTGTGTGAGTGTGTGTGTGTGTGTGTGTGTGTGTGTGTGTCTGTGTTTGTGTGTCTGTATACATTCAGGGATGCATATGAACATATATAAGAGCAAATATGTTTTTATACATTACCAAATTCTTACTACTTTTAGTTTGAGACAGAGAATGCTGCACTGAGGGAGACAAACCAACAGCAGGAAGCTCAGATACTGGAGCTACAGAGACAATTGCAAGGTAAGCGTTTATGTACCAAAGAGCAAAATGTAAAGCTGCTTGTTTGTAGCCTCCACATAGAACGTACGTAAATACACAGAAGTATTAAAAGAGTGTGAGTGGAATATTCTCGCGTTGCTAACTACCAGTGGCTGTGAGGTTCGCTTTTCTTTTTTCCACTCCGTCCGTCAGCAGCGGAGCAGACTCAGAGAGATGCGGTTCATCCCAGGCCCGGCCAAGCCCAGCGTCTCAGTAGCCTCACTTTCGGCTCCTTCCAACTGCGAGGGAAAAACCCCCAGGTGTTGTCCAGCCCCCAGCCCATCCAGCACAGCGTCAGCGTCCAATCACACGCCAGAGACGCAGACAGGAGACCCTCATCTGGTGTGATTACTAAACATGTATACCTGGTTAGGCTTATCAATTAAAGTTCATGCGTATGTGTATATTCTGAATGGAATACTAAGGTATGCTAAGCTGAAGCGCTCTGTGCTTTTTCAGAAATGGGATAATATATTAGCCTAGTTATTTTATCAGGAGTATAGTCAGTTTTTATCTACGTAAGTGCTTATGTAAGTTCAGTAGTCTTTAGGTTATTATGTTTATATTTATTCAGATCTTGGGAGTTCCAAACCTGTTCACTTATTACAAGGCTACTGACCAAGTCTTTCTGTGTTTTCTCTTTTTTTTTTTTCTAAAGACCGGGGGGTGAAGCAGAGTCCTGAGAAAGAGGGTCAGGGGTCGACCCCTAAGATGGAGTCTGACGACGAGGGTGAATGTGAGAGTGCGGGATGTTCTCCATCTCGTGGCGTCTCTTCCGTGCTTTCCAGCGCCGCCTCTGAAGGCGAGCAGGAAGTTAGCAGCGGGCCGCAGTTTAGCCGACCCGCTAGCGAGAACTACCAAACCGCTTCCGACGACAGCAGCTCGCTCTTCGACGACGACATGCAGCGCGCTGAACGACCCCACTTCCGTCTTCTGGGTTCCGAGCCAGAGTCAAAGCTGAAAAGTGGTGGGAAAGCTGACTTCGAAGACGCCTCCTCAGACGAACTCAACAAACGCTTTCAGTCCCAACGCCTCGACTCCTCGTCCTCCTCGAGCGAAGCTAACACTCCCAGTCCCATTCTGACTCCTGCTCTGACTCCCAAAAGGCCGACTCCCACCCACGACTCCCAGGACACCCCCGCATCTCCCAAGCAACCTCGCCTCCGCACCCCTAATGCGTTCAGTGTTAGCATAGCATTAGCAAAGAAACATTTAAGCCAGCCCCCGCTATGCAGCGAATTAGCCCAGGGACGAACGAGGAACGCCATCAGCATGCTCCGCCCACTCAGGCCACAGGAGGCGGAGCTAGACCAGGAGCAGGACATGGAGATGGGTCAGGAAATGTCCCCGCAGGTGCTCAATGAGCCGACTCAGATGCCAGATCCGTCTGCCGCCTTGCCGGGGAGCAAACCCCCCACGCCCCCCCTGCACAGGTTTCCCTCCTGGGTGAGTTTCCCTGTCCTGTGAAAGGATAGGAGAAAAGAACAGGGCAAAGTTTTTATCTTGATCGGTTTAAATCAACTGTGTGTCATCTAACTCATGTCAACAGGCCTTAGCTGTATCTGTATGGTATTTAGGGTAATACTACACTTTACAGTAACAGTACAAATACAATACATAGTGTAGGAATAGATAAATACTGTACAGTATAAGTACTGTATAAATACTGTATTGTAATCTTGTAAAAGTACTGAGTAGTCTATGCTCTCCGTGAACTTTTCTACATTAGGAAAATTTAGCCAGCTCTTGCTTTTGTCGATTTAATTGAAGTATAATTTGATGTGAGATATTGGAATGGACGATTAATGTAAATGTGCCTGTTGCTGATCTTAGGAGAGCAGAATCTATGCAGTGGCCAAGTCTGGTATAAGACTGTCAGAAACAACATGTGCAGGTGTCGCTAACAAAGGTAAGAGTTCTCATCCCCAAATGAAAAACGTTCTGTCTTCTATCCTCTGTGTATTCCTGTCACTCTCTTCAGACATTTTACCCCTCTTCATCTCTCTCTCTATTCTTGCTAAATGCTATTTTCTGAATGTCACACACAGAGGTTCTCTTCCTGACGTAATGCGTTGGAAAATGAATCAGTCACACATAAAGTCAGCCAGGCTGTGAAATGTTTAACTGATCTGTGAATGTTGCTCTTTTCTTATTTTAGACTCAGTCCTGCCCTCCTCATGCCCAGCCTACATGCTTTATGCGTCTCTGATCTACAAGAATACAAACACGCCTGTTTATTCTACACTCAAAGGGGTATGGGTGTGTGTGTATCTGTGTCTGTGTGTGTGTGTGTGTGTGTGGACATTAGTGCTCTGTATTCTCTCAGGGGACAATATGTGTTAGCTTACATGGTGTTTTTTCATATTTAAGTGTTTGTACATGGGTGTGTATGTGTGTGTTTGTGTGTGTTTGTGTGTGTGTGTGTGTGTGTGTGTGTGTCTGTGTGTGTGTGTGCGTGTGTGTGTGTGTGTGTGTGTGTGCGCTCACATTTATGTGTGTTGTACCTGTGCACACTTGTCCATTCCCTGTCTAACTAGGCTTGCATGTGCAGGTGTGTGTGTGTGTGTGTGTGCGTGCATATGTGTCTTTGTGTGTGTGTGTGTGTGTATGTATGCACATGTGTAACAGCTCCTCTCTCTCCTCAGAGAGCTATGTTGCTTAGCAATGGTCAGTTCTCAGAGGAGTCATCCAGTTCAGAGGAGGAGGAGAGTTCAGAGGAGTGTTATTCAAACTCAGGAGAGGAGGAAAACTCTCTTTACGGTTCTCAAAATTCTGCCTCAGACTCTCACAAGGGTAACAGTCATGGAAGCCCACGCACGCTCAAGAGAGGTACACATCCATACAGTACCTACATAAACACTGCCTCTCTCACACACACACTTAGTCACATGGAGTCCTCTCTTTGAACCCGTGGGTACTGTCTCTGTGTGTTAGCTGTGTCCCTGTCCTCCATGGCATCCGAGAGCGATTATGCCATTCCACCTGACGCCTACTCCACTGACACTGAGTGCTCCGAACCAGAAAACAAACTTCCAAAGACCTCTTCCTCCAGCAGTGACAGCGGAAAGAGCGTAGGCTACATTCACGCACTCACACACACACACGCACACACAGATACACACACACACACACATACATATTTCACACACCGCCACGTTAAAATGTCATCCTTCAAGAGCAGAATTTTATTGAATCCCAGGAGCCGATGGAGAAGTCTGGGTACCTCCTAAAGATGGTGAAGACTTGGAAAAAGACGTGGAAGAGACGTTGGTTTGTGCTGAAGGATGGAGAACTTCTCTACTACAAGTCACCGGTCAGTCTAACAAGAAACTGCCAGGACTAGTCTACACGGGTTTGACTGGTTTCTCCCTCTCTTATCCCTGCCATGATAACCGCTAACCTTTCATAATACAATAAATTCATGACTCACAGCAGGAAATCGGGCAAGATCACTGGTAAATTATTACTATAAGAATGTAATGTACAGCATCACTCACAAACCCCCTGACGATGTGTGTCCCTAAAGAGTGACGTCATCCGTAAGCCGCAGGGTCAGATTGAGCTCAGCGCATCCAGCAGCATCGCTCGTGGCGACGGCAAACAGATGCTTCAGGTACGCCGTGACGGTTTGCGAACGCACGCCTCTCTTTGCGCACTGGACTTCGCCGCCGTGTGGTTTTGACATTTCGATTTGGAGAACGCAGTTTGGAAGTGATGGTGTCGACCGTTTTCTCTTCGCAGATCACGACTGGGAAACACGCGTATAATCTGAAGGCGGATTCGCCGAACCTGCTGGAGGAATGGATGCGGGTTCTGCAGAGCGTCGTGCGAGTCAAAGCCGCCAGTCCGCTCTTCACGCAGCCCGACGTTCGTCCAATCATGAGAGGCCATCTGATGAAGGTAAAACATATACTATATGGCATACAGTGTGACCTTAGTAAATATTCAACTTGGAAAAAGAAAAAAGGATTTCCAAAGGAAATTACAGTTTATTTGGCATGTTCCTGGTTTCCCCTATCACTCCATAACGTTGTTTTGGATGGATTCATTTTATACCATCCACTCATGCATTCCATTTTATACAAAGTAGCACATTTTGATGCATCATGTATACTATATTTTGATATATATATATATATTCAACACTCGCCCATCTCATACCAGCAGCCAGTACACAGCTTTGGTGACATTCTGTAGCTTAATATCAACATGTAAGTGGCCTATTCTGTGTACTTGACTCTTTCAGGTGAAACATGGTTATTCTAAGCATGTGTGGTGTGCACTCTTTGGGAAAACACTCTATTACTTCAGAAGTCAAGACGACAAGGTACAGGCCTCTTAAATTGTATTGTGTGTGTGTGTGTGTGTGTGTCTGTGTGTGTGCGTGTGTACGAAATACTGTACTCATACATTCTCTTCTCTCAGTTCCCACTTGGTCAGATCCGACTGTGGGAAGCCCGTGTGGAGGAAGTGGAGAGACCCAGTTACTCAGATGGGGACAGTAAGTGGGGCAGCCAGGGCACCCAGTCTGCCCGCTTCACGGTCTCTATTCAGCCCCTCAACCAGAGCCCCACATACCTGCTCATAGACTCCCAGCATGAAAAGGTGGGCAGAGAGCCAAAAATAACGTTGATCACTCTCTCCGGAGCACGTGTGAGCTATGGGATGTTACATTTCAGATATAAACTGGATCTTCTTGTCAACAGTGTAGATAAGTTACAGAGCTGGAACCGGGTTTAAAACACATTTACTGTAATGTGCTGAAATCTGCTCAGAGAGCAACAGTGGAGAAATTTTGATTTCAACTTAGCTCAAGAACAAAAATTAGGAAATACGCTTATGTTTAAGATAGCATCCTCTGTGTGTGTGTGTGTGTGTGTGTGTGTGTGTGTGTGTGTGTTTGTGTGTGTGTGTGTGTTTGTGTGTGCGTGTTCGTTTGTGTACAAACGTATATGTGTGTCTCCAGTTTAATGCTCCTCTCTCTGTCTCTCTTGTGTAGGCTGCATGGTTGTACCATCTGTCCGTGGCAGCGGGCACTGCCGTGGGTCAAGTGGGCACTGAGTTTGAGCAACTGGTGGGCAAACTCCTCAGCGTAGACGGAGACCCAGGTAAGCGTCACACTGCCGAAAAATCCTCAGTCTCCCTTTGTATATCACTCAGTTAATTTTCTGAATCCTCCACTGAATCCAACTTTAACGTGCTCACTCCCGTACGTTCAGGTTCTCAGGTCTGGAGACATCCCATGCTGTGTTTTAGTAAGGAGGGTCTCTCCTCCCCCCTGACCACC